>NC_134818.1:16613401-16710901 GCF_046742065.1 Oratosquilla oratoria | reverse complement strand
TTACGGCTTGTGCCTACACAAGCCGCTTATTCCCGAGCCACATCTCGACCCAGGGAAGCTTAGTCATGTTCTCTATCACAGTCAGACCCCTTTTGCTTTCACTTCAGATATTTTGTTCTGGCGTGGGGGCACTGTTACTCTTTATTCTGGCTGTTGGCAGGCTGTTTTATTCATGACCGTGGCAACATCCACTCCCCCCCCCCCCACAAGCCTCGGTGGGAAGGAGGTGAGCTAGAATTTATTATGTTATGTTTTCTTCTTCCTTTCACCACACTTTCTCCTTTTGCTTATTCTCACCAGGCCTTCTTCTTTCCTTCTCATCTTATCTTCTGGTCTTTTTCATTCTCTTAATATTTTCTCTTACTCCTTTTCCTTCTTCTCTTCCTCCTCCTCTTCTTCTCCTTCATCTTCGGGGGGTCATAGGATATCCTTCTCCAGGTTTTGTAAAGTCAGTATTTTGATGTATCTAGTGATATCCCTATAGACCAGAGTCTCGGAGATGAACTACTATCCTCAGTTGTGATTCCCTGCGTAAATCTCTCTTACCACCTCTCATAACCTCCCTTTTAAGGTGGCGGCGCGCCAGACATTTCTCGCCTACATCCTACTTGCTCTCGCTACTTCGTCTGAGTAGAAACGACTTCGGATACGATATTTTTTTTCAAATTTCCAAATGTTAAATTACTCTTGTGTCATACAGTGAGAAGCTGAATGACGAACCAAGAGAAGTTAAACCTATACGAATGTGAGACACATTGTTGAAATATTCTTACGGAAGTGTAGAATATTGTAACCGAAGTCGTTTCCACTTCAACAAAGCAGCAAAAGCAAGCGGTATGCTAACCGTGCCGCGACTAAGCACCACATCTTCTCCTAAGATAGAAACGCTGGTTATTGAAGACGAAATACTAAACACTCATTCAGATTCTGCAGAGCTAAGACTGGGATGATCTGGGTATCTCTCTCAGATTGGTTTGTGCTGAGTGTGCACGAGAAAGAAAGAAATAAAAGAAAACGCTCTACAGACCGATCATACCACCACGCTGTGTTGTTATCTGTTATTCGGAAATGTAACGATTCTAATCAATGCGATCCACTTCACAGGGTCAAGTGTTCAGCTCTCACTTGCGGGGTTAGGTCATGTATTTTACACTAAATGCCGCCAGGCCATGGTTTTATTCAGAATGAAAAAATAGTAACAATAACTTGAAAATAGATCAATTTATTTATAGTTAGATATATGAACAAACATGAATATATAATCAAATAGATGAATAGATAAACAAATAAAGAAATAAGTGAATATAACTAAGTAAATGAATAAGCAAATGAATAAATAGATGAATAAGTTAATATGAATAAGCAAATGAACAGACGAATAAGTAAATAAGTGAATAAACAATAAAGCAAATTGACAATAAATGAAGTAAGAGCACAGAAAATAGAAATATTGAAAATTCGATTTGTTTTAAGTGACATCGCCTCTGATGAAGTTTTATCAAGACTTTACATGAAAGCTTCTCATTGCTCCAAGAGGAAGACAAAATTCAGTCGCTCTGCATCCAGACCATCCTTCAGAATCGTAACACATCCTTCTAAAGCTGAAGACTTTACATCCAAAGGTACGCATCCAGGCCAAGTTTAAACCGCCACCTTTGCCCTGGGTGTATGTATAGCCAGGACAAGTGACGACGACCACCGGAAGCCATTGCATTGCAATCCGGTGTGGGGGATACGCCATAAGCAGCATCACGCTGGCTCGTCCGCTGTGACACGCAGGGCGTTTTGCTCTTCGGCCCGGAAGTGCAACTACAGCCTCGGTCACACACACATACCACTCAAGTGAGTTCGTTTAAGTAGAAACGACTTCGTTTACAATCTTTTTATTTTTCGAATCTCAAAATGCGTGATATGTTGAGAAGCTTTGCGTAATATGTTGAGAAGCTGAATGACAAACTAAGAGAAGTTGAACCTATACAGATATTAGACAAATTGTTGAATTGTCCTTAGTGAAGTCTAGAATATTCAAAGCGAAGTCGTTCTGCAGATTTTCAAATTCACATTTAACGAGAATCGTGATAGTGTGACTGAGGCTTTAGGGAGGTCGAGTCTGTGAGGTCTCGATTGCCTGGCTCCTCCTCCTCCTCCTCCTCCTCCTTCTTCTGTGTCGTCACGTGATTGCCTGGTGGTCGACACATGATGGCACAAGGAAAGGGGTGACAAGACATTGTGGAATCGGTCCGGTAAAAAGAAGTTGGACGGAACGCGCGTACACACACACACCATACACACACTCATACGCACGCACGCACACACACACACACACACACACACACACACACACACACACACACACACACACACACACACACACACACACGCATGCATACATAATAAAATGGGATGATAGAAATACAAGAGGACACGGAAAGAAAATCAAGAAAGACAGCTATACAAGAGATCTGAAAAAGAACAGCTTTCCTCACAGAGTAATAGACAGTTGGAACAAGTTAGATGAGAGAGTAGTGTGTGCAAAAACAATACATAAATTTAAAAATAGTTTAGATAAAATGAGATATGAAGACGGGACACCACGAGCATAGCTCCCCTTCCCGTAAAATACAACTAAGTAAATACATGCACACACTCACACACGCACACACATAAGCATGCATACACATGCACACACACACACACACTCACTCACACACACACACACACACACACACACACACACACACACACACACACACACATGTGTGCAAGGTCATAGCATTACCCATAGATCGGACCTACGAGCTCTGAGCTTTCTTCCAGGAGGGAAATAGCTGTCGATCACGAGTCCAACACGTGATCCAAAGACCAAAGACCAAGTGAATACACACACACAAGTGCGCGCTCATACCCACGCGCGCACGCACACACGCACGCACGCACACATGCACACACACACACACACAAACAAACAAACAAACACAAATACAAACACGGTTTGATGGTGTAGTGGTTAATATCATGGCTTCTCACTCGAGATGTCCAAGATCGTGTCCTACTTACGGCAAGGAAACCTAATATTGTAAGGCGTTACTGCCTTTTCTAAGCAAAGAGATCGACGGTGGTATGTGTAAGATCAGCATTACCTACAGATCGGTCACTGTGAGCACCAAGCTCTCATCTGTCAATCACGAGTCGAGCGCGTGATCAAAAACCGGAGTGAATCGAGATTGGGCTAATTTTTTTTAATAAGATCTAAGAGATCAACTAGAAGCCAGTTAGTCAGATGAAAGTGTAGTTTGTAACGAGAAAAGATATATACTTTGGTCTGAAGCAGGCTGGTACTGCATGGGTATGGTACAAGTTGTGTGGATCACTACCTCCAACCCAGTTTTTTTTTATTCATGTTTTTTTATCATCATTATTCCTGTCAAACCGGTTTTCGATACCCTTCCCCGCGCCAACCATCACGTGTCTACCATCACGTGTCGACGGAGGAGGAGGAGCAAGAGGAGGAGGAGGTGCCAGGAGGTCGAGTACACGTATGTACCACGTGTCTATACAGACTCGACCTCCCGTAGCCACACTTACAGGCCGAAGAGCAAGACGCCTCGCGTGTCAAAGCGGACAACGTGATACTTCTAATGGCGCCCAACCTCGCACTCATCTCGTGCCTCCTCCATCCCCCCCCCCCGGCCAGGTTCCATTCCAACTACTTCTGGTAGCTGTCACTTGTCCTGGCTATACATACACCCAGGGCAAAGGTGGCGGTTTAAACCTGGCCTGAATGCATGCCTTTGGATGTAAAGTCTTCAACTTTAGGAGGAAGTGGTACGATATTGTAGGATGATTTGGATACAGAGCGACTCAATTTTGTCTTCTTCTTGGAGCAACGGGAAGACCCCACCACGGCGATGCTTTGCATCCTGTACACTGCCACGTTATCTCTGAATCGTTTGCACTTCCCATTATGTAACTCCAGTACGGTATTTTCTTGCTCTTGGCAATTTCCTTTTCATGCATAAAATTTCGTCTCCCATTCCTCGCTCCATTTATAAACCTTGTCAATATCTTCCAGTGGCAATTTCCATTCCTCTTCACTCTTTTACTGTTTTATGAGTTTGGTATCGTTGGTGAATAGATTAGCGTAGTTATGTACTCCATCCATTTATTTGTTGATTTATTGTTCATCATGATTTTAGTGTCCCATCTTCTTTATTTTGGAGATTCCTTCTCTGAGCCTCATTTTGCCACAAGTCAGCGTAAGTTCATCTTTACATTTGGCAGTGACACCATTTTCAAAATTTCTTCCTCTTGTGTTCTTCTTTCCCCCTTAGTGTCCTTTTTTCCTTCCCCATATCTCTCTCTCTCTCTCTCTCTCTCCACAAGGATAAAAGCGCTGGTGAACTACAATCCGTAATAGTCTCTCTTTCTCTGTGTGTGTGTGTGATTCACCATGGTCTTGGATCACGTGTTGGACTCGTGATCGACAACTATTTCTCTCCTGTATGAGAGCTCAGAGCTCACATATTACCGATCTCTGGGTAATGGTGTGGCCATACACGCACACACACACACACACACACACACACACACACACACACACACACACACACACACACACACACACACACACACACACACACACATACACACACCTCCTCGCCCACGAAAGTTGGAGTAACGCCTCGCAGCGCAGTGATACTGAAATTACCTCAGCCCTGAACGGGATTCGAACTCGGACTGCTGTACCAGTGGTTGCGAACGCTACCACTGCGCTGCCGAGTGTTATGTGTCAATAAGCATACATGAGGATACATATTCAGACAAGGCGTTATTAATAGATATATACGTTGAAGGAAAAATAAAATAAATTAAAGCCCCCCTACGATAGATGTAGTTACTCCTTTATATATATATATATATATATATATTTATATATATATATATATAAATATATATATATATATATATACATACGCAATAAAAACACTAGGAGCGTGTGTTCACAAATGCGTAAGTAACCACTAGGAAAAGTAAACTAACGAAGCAGAGCGCTTTCGTATAATTACATTTTCAGTGGAGATACAAAGCAGGAATTCCTTCTTTGTATCTGCACTGAAGATGTAATTATGCGAAAGCGCTCTGCTTCGTTAGTTTACTTTTCCTAGTGGTTACTTACGCATATATACATACATATATATATATATATATATATATATTATATATATACATATATATACATATACACATATATATATATATATATATATATATATATATATATATATATATATATATATATATATATATATATATACACATATAATGCTAACCACGGGCCTGTTATTGCTCCAGGACTGCAATAGAAATTCAAGAATTATGAACAGCAGGAAAATATGGATATTTTCAAAGGAAGAATAAAAACGTTGTTTTCTGGTTTATGATAGAGCACTAAATGCATTAGTTTTATGGTTATATTTACCCAATATGCTGGATAGCCTTAAGACCGCCGTAATCTATTAGTATGGAGCCAGAAAAAATAAACTGCTGATTAGCCTTCTCAGTCCTTGGGTCCTCAGAAAATTGGCCGACTTGCCTGTCTTGTTCCTACCTGTTCCATGACGTCAGAGGCAGGCGGTGTTCATGTGATAAAAATGTATATATAAGAATTTTTTCGCTGTATACCCTAAGGGAAAATATATCGAGAGGTATATTCAGTACACTGTAAAACGTTGTATTTTCACAAATATAATTGAAATGTTTGGGGAAATTCCATTTGAAGTGATACGACATTACAAGTCAAAAAGATTACGTAAATTATCTTATTGTATCGGATGCTGTGCCACCTGCGAAAATCTGGTTAAGGTAAGGTGGTACTATAATTCAAATGACAAATCAGTATTGACCAAATGCACTTAGCTGTCCTTTCGACAATAACTTTTTATTTGATAGTCAAATATCACCAGTGACGTTATTACTTAACTAGGACTTGTATATTGACTATATGTAGCCTGTTATTGATTCTTCGGATCTTGCTTGACTGTAGGTGGTAATTATTCATTAACTCTATGTAGCAAACAAATTCCGGTTTAGTTGAGTACGCCGCTTTAAATTCATCGAAAAAATCATATAATGATTTATAAAGTTCGAAACATTTGACACTTTCCCGCGCAATGACGTAAGGCGTTAGGCAACTGTATACATAGCCTAGGCTACCCAGTCAGATCGCAGTACCCAGTGAAATCGTAGTGGGGCGAAAGTGCTCTTTAGTGTTGTGCTTGTTGAGAAAGTGTGATAAATCATTGCAGGTAAATAAGATACGATCATAAGTTTGTGGTAACGGAATAATGTGTGCACTCTGTTTACAGTGACTGCTTAGTAATTTTGAACTTCACAACTGAGAGTGCAATCGAACGCCGGGTGTTTTGCAGAAAGTTCGATTCTCCGTGGAATGATGCAATAAATATATAAAGTATATAATTTTGAACCTGTCCTGATTTGAATAACCAGTGGTTGTCCATCCCCTTTTTGAGTGGGATGCTAAATATTAATACAAAATAGGATGAGATAACCAGGTGAGAGTGAGAAATTTGACAAAATGCAAATAATTTATGCACCCCTCCAGGCAAGATATGTGCTGCGGAGTATCACCGTATGTCATACTATGATACTGCTGCCTGTCACAATATGTACATATTGTAACCCCATTATAGTGGTGTTCTGAAAGTTATAGTCTGTTAATAGGCAAATGTCACTCTTAATAGATATTCGCCACCCCCCCCACATAGAAAAAAGAAAACTGCCGATTAGTTCTCTTTTACCACTTCTGTGATTCCACATCCCCACTTTTCGAGTGCAATATTACTCCCAATTATAGAAGAGCTGGTTGAAGGTGACTAAATAAGGATACAATACAATTATAAGGCTTTATTAATATCAACGTTAATAAAGTTGTCATTGGGATTTAGTTGGTTAAGAAACTTAATATCTGGAGATGAACTTGATCATAATCATTTGATGGCCAATTAAATCAGTGGCAATAATATCTTCAAATCCATAATGTAAGTCCACAACATGGAGGAATGACATTATATATATATTTATAACAGGTATCAATGATGGAATCCTGCAAATGTTGGTACTGGAAGATAGATGTCTGAGAATCATTTCTCGGTATAATTTCCTGCGAGGTCCATCCACAGATTCATATATATATATATTTTTTTTTTATAGATTAACCCCCTGACAACTCTGCAAAACAACTGAGATGGGGTATTTGCACCATAAATTGTATACAGTAAATACTTTAGAGGCATAAGTGACATTCATATGTGTTGAAGTCACAGCATGTTTTTATGATAATGATTGGAGACCATTTTCCCCTTGAAAAAGATTAATCTCGTTTAACTTGTTCCAGCCCTCTCTTCTACCCTCCATAAATCTCTCCATTACCACCTTTGTGACTATACCTCTTTGTAATATATTGCCCTCAGGGATAGAAACACTGGAAATTGCTGACGAAATACTAAATATATCTTGAAAAGATATTATGCTACTTAAACCATGTTTCCTACATTTTTCAACCCATATGGTGAGCTGACAGTTGAAGACAGCTCCCTGTGTACCTCTACTACTGGTGATGTAGAAACTGTCCTACACCAATAAAGCACAGGGAAATGAGAGCCATAACCAGGATTTGAAAACAGGAGGCAAACACAGCCCTAGTACAAGGGGGCTCCAGATGAGGCAAACACAAGGGGGCTCCATTGGGGGCAGAGTGGATTGAGCAGGCTGCTAAAGGTGGGAAGGGGGGGAGATGCCAGAAAAGGTGGCAGCTTTGTCTGCCTCAAGACTGGTATGGGCATTCAAGACTAATTTTGAGGTTAAATGTTTATATTGTACCCAGTGTTTTGGTTTTTAACTGTATTGATTTATTGTATATGTTTGTCAGTTTTATATTTTTTCCTTGACATTTTTATATTCTTACTATAGATTTTGATTTAACAGTGAAGAATTCTGGTGTGGTAATGCAGTTGTCTGTATAAATATTCACAGATTTTTTATTAGAAATGCCCTCAATTTTATGGAAAACTCCATTTTGTTATCATGAAGGATATACTAGAAAGACTTTATATTGGGTGCTCCATAAGGAAAGATTGATTTACTGAAATCAACCTTGGCTGAATTGTTTCCCTAGATTTAGGTACTGTATTTGTACTAATATCTGAAGGCAGATCTACAGCCATAGCCAGCTGTATGAGAGCCATGGACTTCAGTAAAATGGATCCATAGTATCTGGTAGATAATAAAGCCTCTTGAAGCAGCTTGCCTAGTTGTGAAATTTGTAATGTTTATTTCAGCTTCAAGATGAGTGGCTTGACAAATGGAATTGATGGCAATCCTCTGCTCAGCCCTCTTTCACAAGATGATCCAGAACTTTGCAAGATTATTCAGAGTGAAAAGGTAATTTAGATTTTAGAAAACTGTCTAGTGCCTTCATTGTTGTCATGGTTATTATTTTACTGTGCTAAAGAGTCTTCTTTTTCTACTTTTTCTTCATATTTTTTCTTATTTTTACTTTTTCTTCTACATTTTTTTGTACCTTTTTTCTTCTTGGGTTACTCTCTCTCTCTCTCTCTCTCTCTCTCTCTCTCTCTCTCTCTCTCTCTCTCTCTCTCTCTCTCTCTCTCTCTCTCTCTCTCTCTCTCTCTCTCTCTCTCCCTCTCCCTCCCTCCCTCCCTCCCTCTCTCTCTCTCTCTCCCTCTCCCTCTCCCTCTCCCTCTCCCTCTCCCTCTCTCCCTCTCTCTCTCTCTCTCTCTCTCTCTCTCTCTCTCTCTCTCTCTCTCCCTCCCTCCCTCCCTCTCTCCCTCTCTCCCTCTCTCTCTCTCTCTCTCTCTCTCTCTCTCTCTCTCTCTCTCTCTCTCTCTCTCTCTCTCTCTCTCTCTCTCTCTCTCTCTCTCTCTCTCCCCTCTCTCTCTCTCTCTCTCTCTCTCTCTCTCTCTCTCTCTCTCTCTCTCTCTCTCTCTCTCTCTCTCTCTCTCTCTCTCTCCCCCCCTTCAGTTTCATTTTTGTCTTTTACTATTACTTCCTTATATGCCTTTTTAATAAGCTTGGTAAAATGCTGTGCCTTGCTGTATTGTTGTTGACCCAGGCCATGGGCTGTGGACAAAGATGACCCTTAATTCATGATTAGCTAAGATGAAAGGGAAATGGGTTGGGATGGGTACATGCATTGACTGGCTACTTCCCATATAAGGGTTGGAAGAAGCATATTGGTATATAGACTTCGGAAGATATCGTGGAAATGAATCAAAGTAGGCATGGAGATGTTGCATTTTCTAGGTGTATTGAAGATGGCATGCAGTAGTAGTGTAATGTTGCCCTGTACCTTTACTTTGTACACAAGAAAAGAGCTGTGCTCATGGGCTCCTATCTTTTAATCATGAGTTATACTTTTTAAACTCGTGTATAGTTCCAACTTGGGCTATATTTTCTTCCAGTCTTTTCTAGAATTTTATGCACCTGTACAGAAAACAGATGTATAAACTGAAATAGGCTAGAAATTGTCCAAGCTGGAGATATACGTGAATTTAAAACGAGTTATGATAATTTGAGAATAAAGAAATAACCCCTGTCCAGCTCCTTTCCTGTCAGGTACAATTAGGGAATTAGGTGTATATGCTCTCTCTTCTCTGACTTGTTCTATGTGTGAGTCTGTATTTTCATTTTTTGATGTAATTTCCACTTTTCATGCTACTTTATGCAGTGACAGTATTTTGGTTTTACAGAGAAGACAGCGACGTGGATTGGAGATGATTGCCTCAGAGAACTTTACATCGAGGGCAGTGTCAGACTGTCTTTCTTCTTGTCTAACTAACAAGTACTCAGAGGGCATGGTTGGACAAAGGTAAAATGGTTATTTTGTACGTAACATTGAATATGTCAGTTGTGGAGCATTTTTTCGAGTTGATTGGAACTGGATATCTAGGTTATGAAAATATAAAAAACTTCCAATCTTTTTCAGGGGGGAATGATTGAATTTTACATTGACAAAAAGAAAAAAAAAAGAATAAATTGTACTGGATTTACAGGTTGGTACTCAGACCAGTTGGAAAATATACTATCATTTCTCAAAGCATGGTAATTAGGTTCCTGAGCATATTGCGCATGACATTTTTTGTGCTTGAGAAATAATAAATAATTGAGTGAGAAAAATAGGTTTGTTTCCAAAATCCCACCTTACCCTTCATGTTTTGGTGGCTGTGCTGTTCAGCCCATTCATGCAGTCATGGTAATGCATCTTGTTTGGCAAAATTCTTAGTATTTTATCAAGTCATGCTCTTTTGATTTTCATTCTTATTAACCCCCTTACTCCGTCATGCCACGATCCTGACATTTCCTGTACGCTCCGTCACGCCACAACCGTGGTGCAGTTCAAACTTCCTGGAACAGTAGAGTCCGATTTATTTGTTACACAAGCCCATATCTCATGCATCAAGAGCTACCATTGGCTCATCATTTCCACCCTCTTGAAACAATAACCAATCAGTGACTGTTTTAGAATAGCTGTTTGAAGAGAGGCAGTTTGGAGTGCAATTTTTTCGTGAGTGCATTGATAGTTGCATTGACAGCAACTTTACCACATTTTCAGTGTTTAAAAGTAAAATATGATAAAATATGTGTTTCTAATGATAAATGAATGTTTCATGCTATATAATATAACAGAAAGAAATAGTGACAGTACTAATTGTGCCAAAAAGTGAAGTGAAAAGTAGGAGTCTGTAATAATGGCACAGGAGGCCAACTCAGAGATCGTACTGGACGTTTCTTATTCAGCTGATATAATAATTATAAATTATTGATTGTGGTACGAGTGATAATGAGATTAACCCTGACCATGAAGAAGTGAGTGATGATGATTCGGCAACAGAAACTGCTGAAAGTGATGGTGAAAATGAAAGTGGTGATAGTGAAGATGATGGGAGTATGGCACCTGTTGCAGGGACAGGTGCATCGGCCCACTCAAGTGCCATTTACAGGTGTCAGTGGGTTACGCCACAATCTAGTTCTGCATTATAATATATATATATTCCAGAAGATTTCCACACAATCAATTCTTCTTATAACAACTGTAAGTGTAATGTTCACACTGATTTTTTTATGATTACCCATGTTCATTATAGTAATTTATATGTATACCACTGTGAAGTACACTTTTTAAGCTTTAAAAATATATATAATTCTTTATGGTTTGTTTCAAAAGTATGCGAGTTAATGATATGTTAATGAAACAGGTAAATAACTGCGCTGGCCTTTGTTGTTTACATACATAAGCTCAGAGCACTCCATTGTTCTTATCAACAGAGTAAGGGGGTTAAAGATTGACAGTCTTGCCATAAGAAACAGAGCAGTTGCCCCAAATATTGATGCTGTTTTGCTGTAGTAACAGTGGCTTCAGTCTACTATAAAATTGATGCCTGTAGTTATTGACCCCTTTTGATTATACAAGTACATACATATGCCAATGGCTTTTCCCCCACACAAGTGGGGTAGCTTAAAACAAAGGCATAAAATCCACTCCTACCCATTCCATGCCCACATAATCCATTCCCATTTACCCCCTCCCTCCTTCCCTCCTATCTTGGCTCCTCCTGGATGACAGGTCACATCCCCGCATCTCACCCACTGGCCTGGGTCAGAAGCAATGTAGCAAGACACAGCACATCCACAGCAAGGCTGTTTCATGTAATCGGTGACCCCACTCTCAGTTCCCCTCATACAGAAAAAGAGAAGACTGGGAGAAATCCCTTCAGGCTGCATCAAAATATCATTCACATGTACACCCTCACCCCCATCCCCCACCCCACTCCCTTCCATGCATCACAGCATCAAGTATACAAGTATTTTGATAATACACCAAACCCTTGTATATGCAAAGGATGCATTCTGAAAAATTGTCAGTGTGACTTTATGTTAAGTAAAAAAAATTGGTTCTCCGGAAAAAAAGTCGCAGCACATTCCACTGCTTGTAACTTGTTTAAGGACAAAGTAGAAATAGATTCATTGTAGATATGTAGATACAAGGATCCACATATTGGGGAGTTGCATATAACAGGACTGGTGTACAGTAATGATTTTAATGATTATATACCAATGACCCCTTTTTCCTTATAAATAGAGTAGTGGAGTCAAAGCATTAAGACTCTAGGTCACATTAAGTGTTGTAGGTGACAGATGTATTGGTGTTTTGTCCCCCAGGATAGGTGTTGACAAGCTTTGAAGATGGGTATCAGGAAGTTAGTTCACTGATATCCATCCAGTTTTGCTGACAAAATCTCCAGTCTCCATAATCTGCATTGATCCTTGGACTCCCATATCTCTGGGAAGACAATGTAATCTGTTGTATCAGTGGGACTGATCTTATCTATGAGGGTAGCAGTTGCTTGTTGTCAGCTTGTGTGAAAAAGGGGTGGATAGATGTTCGAAATTGATAAGCATCTGCCCTAGTCCAGACAATGCATGCTAGCCTTACTGGGTTAGACTGCCAAATGAAGGGGAGAAGGATGACAAGTATTAGAGGTGGGTGGTAGGGAGGGGGTTCATTGTAGTGATTGTCCTGGAGGACTACCACTTGTGTACTCATCATAGATAAACCATAATAGTTTAACATGGGTCATAACAAAACTTAGCAGAAAAGAAAGTGTGTTATGGTTATTTTGTTACCATGTTTAAAATTTCTTTTTAATTTGTGATGTTGCAGGTACTATGGTGGAAATGAGTTTATTGATGAAGTGGAAAAATTGTGCCAAACAAGAGCCTTACAAGCATTTGGTTTAAGTTCAGAAGAATGGGGTGTAAATGTTCAGCCGTACTCTGGCTCGCCAGCAAATTTTGCTGTTTATACAGCCTTAGTGGAGCCTCATGGGAGGATTATGGGTAAGTTCTGATCTGAAAGTGAAGGTTTAATGTGAAAATAACTGAAGAATTAATGCACAGCATTTACATATAACTGAAATGATGCCCACTTGTCTATCTAAGAGAGCAAAATAGTTTATGGAGATTGATTGGGAATAATTGCTGTTCAGAAAGCCATGAAATTAAGATAATTGAATTATACTGAAGCTTTGGAAGATTAAGTGAATGATTGCTTGCCATTGTCCATTAGGTCTTGACTTGCCTGATGGAGGACACTTAACGCATGGATTCTACACTGCAACACGAAAAGTATCTGCTACATCAATATTCTTTGAATCCATGCCATACAAGATTAACCCAGCCACAGAACTGATTGACTATGATAAGCTCCAGGAGACAGCAAGACTATTTAAACCTAAACTTATAATTGCAGGTATGTTTGGAGAAGCTCAACATATATTCTGTATGTATGTTAGCCCAAAATGTTATGAACTGTCACTGGTACCTTTATCCTTTGGGATAATGTACCACCATTGTACATTATCATGTGTTTCATCTGTTTATTGGCAGTGCTATATCTCGGATCAAAATTTGGGGAGGGAGGCTGACCTGAATTTTGTAAATGTAGATGACACTTTTAAAGAAATGTACACTGTAGCATGAATACGATGATTTTGAATACAAATTGAAGTATTTTTTCACTTTAGTTTCTTTCAAAATACTGGGTAAAAGTAATATTTAATCTTACATTTTTAAATATTTACCCTCAATAATGTGTTGAATATACTTCCAATTATTCTCACTGAAGTGTTTTATTAAATGCTGGAGAAAAATCTGCCACTGTATTACTGCTTTCTGCCATGTGTCAGTGGACATTAGGCAGGTTTCTTGATCTCTGCAATGAGGTAATGAAAGAACAAATTTGCAGGGGGAATCTAGATCAGCCACCGGTTGGTTAGCCCAAAATGGTGTTACATGAAACTTGGCATGGTAGATTGAGTGTAATTGATTGTTATGATGCCACTTTGTGTAAAAATTGATTCTCTGAATGGGAGTGTCAACTCCACAGTCATATTTACCTGAGGGAATATTGTAACTCCCTCTTCTTTTCCCACTTTTATTTATTTATTTTATTTATTTATTTATTTTTTTCTTCCTTTTCCTCTTCTCTTCCTATTTTCCTTTTCCTCCACCGCCTCTCCTCACATGACTCCTCTCATTTTCTTGTCTCCTTGTCTCATCTTTTGATTGTAAGGACAAAATTACCCCACTTGTGATGTCTGGATTGGCAGTCTCACTCAGGGTGGGTAGTGTGGGGAATATCAATGTAAACCATTCGTTTTATGGAGTGTCTTGTGCTTAATTACAGGAATAAGTTGTTACCCTCGTCACTTAGACTACAAACGTTTCCGTGAGATTTGTGATGAGAATGGATCACTTCTTATGTCTGACATGTCACATGTCAGTGGTCTGGTTGCTACTGGTTTGTCACCATCTCCCTTTGAGTACTGTGATATTGTTACTTCTACCACACACAAGACTCTCAGAGGTCCAAGGAGTGGAATGATCTTTTACAGAAAAGGTATTTAAAAAAGATTTGGGTAATGGAGAATTAAAGCTCTGATGGTGGATGTTTGTTAGAAATGTGGTATTGATAGTGTGCCTCAGTTAATGTTTCTTGGATGAGAGTATAAGTAATTGAACTGCATGGTATACAAATTAATTTAAAATCAAATATGACTTATGTTACTGGTACTGATGTGTATTTCATTAGGTAAGAAAGGCGTTGACAAGCAAGGAAATCCTATCATGTATGACTATGAGGACAAGATCAATGCTGCAGTTTTCCCTGGGCTACAGGGAGGTCCACACAACCATCAAATTGCAGCTATTGCTACAGCAATGAGGCAGGCAGCAGAACCATATTTCAAAACTTACCAAGAACAAGTAAGTAAATTTTAGAGATCACGTCTTTTCATACTGTACCATATTTTTTTATAACAAGGCTCTTGAAAAGGGATATGAATGGTGGGAGCTTGAAAAGAAAAGAAAGAATAATGTAGGTGGATTAAATAAAGGGACTTTGTATATAAGGACTATCTGGAGCAGGGTAGAGAGTACAAAAGGTAATAGTGAACAAGGAAAGATTGTGAATGGACGAAAGGATGACATGGCAAGAAGAAATGGTTTTATTTGTTCTATAAATCTTTTTGGGTGGATGAAGAGTAGATGTTGCCATATAGTTAAGTGGTGGGTGTAAACCAGTTCCAGCTATCAGGCCTTGAGGTGGAGGCTTTGTCTTGCTGCATTGCCTTCAGTCTGAGTACTGTAGCAAGAGACAGGGGCCCTTCTAAAAGGTATTTGGATGGAAGAGAGGTTACCGTATTTTTCGGACCATAAGGCGCACCCGTAATTTGCTATTCCCCGTCCTTACATAAGGCGCACCTGGTCTCGTCATCGGATAATCATGCATATGTGAGTGCTTTCAGAACTGAACATTTTCATTATTGAATGAGAAAAATCGGTTGGGATTTAGCAAAATTACAAAAATAATGATTTTTTTTTTTTTTTTTTGGGGGGGGGGTGTCAGTGAAATCAGACCACCTCCATGGACGTTCTGCCCTGCCAATACCCCTAAAAAACAACATAAACACGTTACGGGAATTGTGGGGAATTAAACCAACATTAGCAGTTTTATTCACGGAATTCTCTATTCACTTAAAAACACAGGATTACAAATGAAGGTAAATTTTTAGTTTCGACCATGGGCGCAATATAGCAATAGAAAATTAATTATTAATTTTTTAAATTATAATATATCAACGTAATATGCAATTTTGTGAGCAGAAATAAAAAACAAAAAAGGGTGCTTAAACAAATTTCGTAAGTAACGAAGTCGTGTTGGACGAATGGTACGCCATGTTTGTTATGATAGATGCCGACGTTGAAGAAATGTAAGGATGATAAATTTGTCTAACCTAACCTAACCTGTGTTTAATAAATCATTAACTGCAAATTAAATGTCATCCAGATCATCCTCGTTGTCGTCGTCATGAAAGACGTTGGCTGGCTTTTCAACCACTCTCTCACCTTGCAGGGTATATAAAGTTCTTGCAGCTTGAAGGAATGCATGTATCTCCTCTCCATAATTCCTTCAAGAAAATTTACCTGGTGAGGTACTGTCGGAAGTACCGAGACAAGATGGCGTCCCGATCCTCTGCTACCGACTTCGTTCATTAGCATATTTGCTTGTAGCAAGGCATTTTTTATTTTCATTTCCGCCCACAAAATTGCATATTACGTTGATACATTTTAATTTACAAAATTAATAATTGATTTTTTATTGCTATATTGCGCCCATGGTCGAAACTAAAAGAATACCCAAATGACTACAGTTTGAGTGGAGTGAGACTAGACCAATGCAAAATGGCTGTCTGTGTTGTGGACGCTATCATGTCATAGCCATGATAGCGTGTATGGGGCAGAAACATGGAACATAAGAGAGGAAAAGAGAAGGAGTTTGAATGTGTTTGAGATGAGTTGTCTGAGAAGTATGATGGGGGTTACTAGGCTGGATAGAGTGAGAAATGAGGTGAGGAGGAGAACAGGGGGTGGAAAGGGGGTTGATGAAAGAGTATTAAGATGGTTTGGACACATGGAAAGAATGAGTGAAGAAAGACTAGTAAAAGAGGTATGGAAGGCAGATGTGGAGGGGGTGAACATGAAGGGACATCCTAGGATGAGGTGGATGGATGGGGTGAAGGTGGCTTTGGGGAAGAGGGGAATGTCTGTTGAGGAAGGACGAGGGAGGACAGAAGACGGGTGAATGGAGAATGGTTGTATATGGATGATGTTGTGATGCATGAAGTGGAATGGGTGGGGGGATGGGGGGTGAGGTAGTATGTGTGAGCAAAATTTGATGCAGCCGGAAGGGATTTCTCCCCTTCTCCTTTTATGCATGGGGGGATGGAGAGGGGGGGTCGACGATTTAATGAAGCGGCCTTGCTGTGGATGTGCTGTGTCTTGCGACACTGCTTCTGACCCAGGGCAGTGGACAAGGTGCAGGGATGACCTGTCATCAAGGAGGTGCTAAGATAAGAGGGAGGATGGAGGGGTGTGGAGTGTATTCAGGGATGGAATGGGTAGGAATGATTTTATGCCCTTTCCTTTTTGGCTACCTCCCTTGTAAGGGGAAAAAGCCTTGGTATATGTATGTATGTATTTCTCAGTTTTTATATTTTCAACGTTAAAACTTGGCAACTCAGATTTATGTAATTGTCATATGTGTATAGAAAGGCACAACTCAGGGACCAGTGGTAACTGCTAGTAATGGTCCTACAAGTCATCTCTCAGTTGACCATGTGGTAACTTTTCCCCCACCTTACTGTAGCACACATTCTTTGAGATTATCCTACCTACACAACCCTTCACAACAACCTTCTAAATCCACATTTGTCCTCTCATACAACAATAGCACTACACCTAGTTTTAAGTGGCTATAATTGCCCCACTTTTATTTATTTATTTATTTTTTATTATTTTTTTTTTTTAAGAAAAAAATAATTGCCCCACAGCACAAACCTTTTGTTGTGACATACCAATATTCCCATGGCTCAAGAGTATTATGCTACCATGTACATACATATACAGATAACAAAGGCTTTTTCCCACTTACAAGGAAGGTAGCCAAAAAACAAAGACATAAAATCCACTCCCACCCATTCCATCCCCACATACTCCACTCCCATCCACCCCCGTCCCTCCCTCTTATCTTGGTTCCTCCTGGATGATGGGTCATCCCTGCATCTCGCCCACTGCCCTGGGTCAGAAGCAGTGTCACAAGATACAGCAAGGCTGCTTCATTAACCCCCCCCCCACACACACACACACACACAAACCCTTCTCCTGCCCCCTCAAGCAGAAAAGGAGAAGATGAGGAGAAATCCCTTCGGGCTGTGTCAATTTATTTTTCACACATATTCCCTCACCCCCCATCCCCCACCCACTCCCCCTTGTGCATCACAGCATCATCCATACACAACCATTCTCCATTACACCCCATCTTCTGTCCTCTCCCATACTTCCTCAACAGACATTCCCCTCTTTCCAAATGCCCCTTTTACCCCATCCATTCATCTCATCCTTGGTTGCCCCCTTATGTTCACTACTTCCACCTCTGCCGTCCACACCTTTTATTAATATTTCTTCACTCATTCTTACCATGTCTCCAAACCATCCCAATACTCTTTCATCAACCTTATCTCCCAACTTCCTTTCCACCCTTGTTTTCCTCCTCACCTCCTCTTTTCTCACTCTGTCCAGCCTAGTAACCCCTATCATACTTCTCAGGCACCTCTTCTCAAACACATTCAAACTCCTCTCTTCCTCTCCTATGTTCCATGTTTCTGTTCTACACAGTGCTGTTGGCACAGCCACTCTTTCATACAATTCCTTCTTACCATCCATTCCCAAATGTCTATTTCTCATTACACTTTATACTCTAAGGCATTTACTTGCTTCTCTCAATCTACATTCTATCTCCACTCCTCCCTTTCCCACTGCATTTGCACCCAAGTATCTAAAGCTGTCCAATTCCTCCAGTCTCTTTCCCTTAATACTCACTTCCAGTCTGCTGCCACTTTCTCCCCTTTGACATCTCATCACCTTACTTTTACCCACATTTATCTTCAACTTCCTTCTTTCACATATCTTCCCAAACTCTGACACTAACTTCCTCAATCCTTCCTCTGATCCTGCTGCAAGCAAACAACAACTGTCTTGTCTCCCACTTTTCTCCATTTCTTTAACCATCTCCAATCCCTGATCCATTATCCTTGCATTTACCTCTTGCACCACCCCACCCATGTATAAATTAAACAGTCAAGGTGACATAACACATCCTTGGCAAAACCCCACCCTTACCTCTAACCACTCACTCTCTCCATTTCTGATTCTAACATGAAGCTCAACTACTGTCGTAAAAACTTGACTGCTCTTAACAGCTTTCCTCCTATCCCATATATCTGCAATACCTCCCACTGTGCTTTCCTGTCTACCCTGTCATAAGCCCTTTCCAAATCCATAAAGGCCCAAAAAACACCCTTACCTTTTCCTAAAGCTTTCTCACATGTCTTACCACAAAAATCAGATCCACGCAACCTCTACCTATCCTAAACCCACACTGTTTCTCACGAATTATTCCCTCAGTTCCTCCTCTAATCCTCTCAATCAAGACCCTCCCATAAGCCTTCCTAGCTACACTTAACAAGCTAATCCCCCTGAAACTACTACACTCACTCTTGTCCCTTTTTCCCTTATAAAGTGGAACTATACAGGCACTCCTCCAGTCCTCCGGCACTCTACCCTCTCTTAAACAAACATTAGATAACCTCACCAGCCAGTCCACCATCACACCATCATTTAGGTGCCTTTCCTGCTCTCATCGTCTTAACTGCTTTCACCTCATCTTTCCTAATTTCTCCATTTTTTTTTCACTCATCACTGTCATTTTCTTAGCACTTCCCACTGCAACTACCTTTCCCTCCCTATTATCCTTTACATTTAGCAACTCCTTAATATACTCTGTCCATCATCCTCTTACTGCCTTCACTTCCATTATCATCCCCCATCTGGACCTCTTACCTTTTCTTCTCTACTTGATTCACCTCTTCCTCTCTTAATCTTTCCAAAACCTCATTTTATTACTTTTAAATTTTTGTCATACTCTTACCCTATTTCACATCTCTCCTCTTTGCTTGTTCCACATACCATCTTTGCACACCTTGTAACTCCCTCCTTGAACCATCGCCATTCCTCCTCCACTCCTAGTTCTACTCTATCCTTCACCACTCCTCTCTCAGCTTCTTGTACTTCTTTTCTTTTTCATTTAAGCAGTTCACTTTTAGCACCTCCCTACCTTCTGTCCTTTTCCTCTTTCTTCATCTATCCTCCATTCTCAACTTGCCTTCCAAAAAATGATCTGATATTCCCCCACTCTCTCCCCTTAGAACATGTACATCCTTAACTCTTCCTACTATACTCCTGGTTACCATTATGTACTACCATGTAATCACTTTTTACAAGCAAAACCAACACTTGAACCTGAAATGTCTTGGTGGGTTGCATTATAGTTACAAATATGGGTAATGCCTACCTATCACCCACAAAAGACAAAATATCATACACTGCCCAACATGCACACACTAGACTGCAGAACAAAGGTTCTTCAAACTTGTTTATGTGCCCATGGGTGTATTGTCTGCACGAGGGGACATAGAGAGGGGTCACTGGTTAAATGAGATGGCCTTGCTGTTGATGTGCTGTGTCTTGCTGCATTGCTTCTGATCCAGGGCAGTGGATGAGATGCAGGGATGACTTGTCATCCAGGAGGAGCCAAGAAAAGAGAGAGGGGTTGTGAATGGGAGTGGAGTATGTGGGAATGAAATGGGTGGGAGCGGATTTATGCCTTTGACTTTGGCTACCTCCCTTGTAAGGGGAAAAACCTTTGGTATAAGTATGGGTGTATTTCAAGAGAACTAACAACAGACTGTTACATTTAACTTTTTACATACAGGTGGTGAAGAATGCACAAGCATTAGCCAGTGGTCTGAGTGAATGTGGCTACAAGATAGTCACTGGTGGTACTGAAAACCATTTGGTCTGGGTCAATATGAAGAGTGTTGGACTGTCAGGTGCTAAGGCTGAAAAGGTCCTGGAAGAAGTAGCAATTGCTTGTAATAAGAATACAGGTAAATTTATTATTTTGCTAAACCTCTTCTTGAGTAAGTTGTATAGTTAAGGGATTAATATGGACTTGTTCTTAAGAACATGATTTAAATAAATTTTGAGGTTAATATTTACCTTATTCTATTTACCTAATTTTAGTGTACAGGAAAGGTGCAACGCTCGTTGGGCCCTCCTGTCTCCTGGTCTCTAATTTTCGAACATACCTAGACTCAAATTCATGTATGGTTCAAACTTATAATGTGATTAGTGATGGGTAGTTAAAGTATTTAAGATGCTGTTTTTAACCTTTAGATTCTTTTTAACAAAATTTTATTTACAAACAGTTCCCGGAGACAAGTCTGCCCTTAATCCAAGTGGCATCCGGATTGGGACCCCTGCACTCACTACCCGAGGATTGAAGGAACATGACTTTAGTACAGTAGTGAAGTTTATGGATGAAGGTAAGGAAAACTGATGAACTAAGCAATTACAGTAAAAGAAGCAATTTACTACATGTATACAAAAAGTCCTTTTTCCTCTTAACAGACAAGCAGAGAGGAAGAACACCCCCCTCCCTACGTCCCACACCCAGCTAAAAACCTCCCAGTCCCTAACCACACTGTTCAGGTCAAAGGCAATGCGACACGACATTGCTTCCACATCAAGGCCCAACATTTTGAGATGGTTTACCCTTGCTGTGTCATTATATACTCGTAGTGACACCCCCTCCCCCCTCCTCTACCATAAAATAAAGTTATCTATATGCCCTGTCTGGCAAATTGGCTGCATGTTATTGTGAAGTATAAAATACTCAATAGCATGCAGCTGGTACTTCAGGGACCCAAAGAATTCTATAGTTACATTCGAGATAAAAAGGTTGTTAGGAATCACATTGGTCCACTATTATCTGCTGACGGTCAACTTGAATATTCAAATGAAGGAATGTGTAATATCTTAAACAATTATTTTAGCTCGGTATTCATAAACGAAGCACCTCAAAGTGAACTCCAAACTGAAACCTGTGAAAAGTCTAAGGTAAACTTACTACGGTAAATATAACAAAAGAAAAAATGAAAAGGTGTATAGATAAACTCAAAGTTAATAAAACACCAGGGCCTGACGGTTGGCATCCAAGAATCTTAAAGGAAATGAAAAATGAGATTGTTGTTCCATTATAAATTATTTTCAAGAAATCCATCATATCTGGAGATGTCCCAAGAGAATGGAAGCTAGCTAACGTTACTCCCATATTCAAAAAAGGTGACAAAAAGAAGCCAAATAACTATAGGCCTATAAGTTTGACTTCAATCGTAGGAAAAATAATGGAAACTATCATCAGAGATGCTATCAAACATCATTTAGAAAGTAACCGTTTGATAAATGATAGCCAGCATGGTTTCAGACGGAAACGTTCTTGCGTGACTAACTTACTCGAATTCTACAACACAGTTATCTCGAATTATGACAAAAGAAACAATATAGATTTAATATATCTAGACTTTGCAAAAGCTTTTGATACTGTCCCACACGAAAGCCTACTTACTAAATTAGCTTTACACGGAATAAGTGGTAGCCTATTAGGTTGGACTAGTAATTGGTTGAATGGTCAAAAACAGAGTTGTTTTAAATGGAAAAACTTCTAGATGGAAAAATGTTACAAGTGGAGTTCCTCAGGGTTCCGTTCTTGGGCCACTTCTATTCATAGTATATATAAATGATATAGACCATGGACTAAAATCTACTGTTTCCAAATTTGCTAATGATACAAAACTGTGCGGAATGGCAAATGATCACTTAAACCAATTAGATATTCAAGAAGATTTAGATAAATTACAGCAATGGTCTGAAAAGTGGCTAATGAAATTTAACACAAGTAAATGCAAGGTAATGCACATAGGTAAAAATAACAGTAAGTACGATTACAAGTTATTTGGAAATTCGTTAACAAAAGTGGATAGTGAAAAAGATCTCGGCGTAATTATCAGTAACGACCTCAAATCATCCAAGCAGTGTATTTCAGCCTCTGAGAAAGCAAATATGATTCTAGGACTGATTGTGCAATCTTTTGATTTCAAAAGTCCATCACTCATTAACATACACATACCAAGGCTTTTTCCCTCTTACAAGGGAGGTAGCCAAAAAGGAAAAGGCATAAAATCATTCCCACCCATTCCATCCCCGAATACACTCCACACCCCTCCACCCTCCCTCTTATCTTAGCACCTCCTGGATGACGGGTCATCCCTGCACCTTGTCCACTGCCCTGGGTCAGAAGCAGTGTCGCAAGACACAGCACATCCACAGCACATCCACAGCAAGGCCGCTTCATTAAATCAGCGACCCCCCCCCCTCTCCGTCCCCCCATTGCATAAAAGGAGAAGTCATCAACCCTATCTCCCAACCCCCTTTCCACCCGTTCTCCTCCTCACCTCATTTCTCACTCTATCCAGCCTAGTAACCCCCATCATACTTCTCAGACACCTCATCTCAAAACATTCAAACTCCTCTCTTATGTTCCATGTTTCTGCCCCATACAGTGCTGTTGGCACAATCACTCCTTCATACAGTCTCCTCTTAGCATCCATTCTCAAATTTCTATTCCTCATTACTGGACTGGAAATGGTTAAAGAAAATGGAGAAAAGTGGGAGGTGAGTCAGTTGTTTGCTGACAACACTGCAATTGTGACAGGGTCAGAGGAAGGATTAAGAGTGACAGTTTGGGAAGGTATGTGATAGGAGAAAGTTGAAGTTAAATACAGGTAAAAGGTGATGAGATGTACAAGGGGAGAGGATGACGGTGAATTGGAAGCAAGTCTTAAAGGAGAGATGCTGGTGGAAGTGGATAGCTCTTAAGTATTTGGGTTCATATGTGGCAGGAAAGGGAGGAGTGGAGGTGGAGGTAAATTGTAGATTGAGAGAAGGAAGTAAATGCCTTGGGGGATTAAAAGGTGTCATAAAAAATAGGCATTTAATAATGGATGCAAAGAGGAGATTATATGAAAGGGTGATTGTGCCAATGGCACTGTATGGGGGAGACTTGGAATTTAACAGTGGCAAAGAGGAAAAGTTTGAATGTGTCCGGGATGAAATGTCTGAGAAGTACAGTAGGGGTTACAGGGTTAGTGAGAAATGAGGAGGGGAGAGCTGGGGTGGAAAAGGAGATGGTAGATAAAGCTGCTGAGTGTTGGTATAGTTTGGACACATGGAAAGAATGGATGAAGAAAGATTAGTGAAAGATGTGTGGAAAGAAGTGGATGGAGTGAACTTGAGGTCATGAACGAGGAAAAGATGGATGGGCCCCTGAAAGGGGCTTTGAGCAAGAGTGGAATGTCTGTTAGGCAGGGAACGGAGATAGTAGGAGGTAGGGGTGAGTGGGCAATGGCTGTGTATAGATGATACAAGAAATGGAGGAGTAGGGAGTGGTTATGTGTGAATGTTATTTTGATGCAACCCAAAGGGGTTTCTCCCAGTCTTCTCTTTTTCTGCAAGAGAAGATGGAGAGGGGAGTCAGTGATTAAGTGAAGTGGCCTTGCTGTGGATGTGCTGTGTCTTGCTGCATTGCTTCTGACCCAGGAGCTAAGATGAAAGGGTGGTGGATGGGAGTAGAATGGGTATATGTCTTATGACTTGGCTACCTCCCTCATGAGGTAGGAAGCCTTTGGGGTATATAAGTAGATAGAGATATACCAAGGGCTTCTTTCCCTTTGAAAGGAAGGTAGCCAGCCAGGGCAAGTACTCTCTCCCACCCATTGTTTTCTTGTCATCTTAGTTCCTCTTTCAAAATTTTATGAAATTATGGAGCAGACAAAAAAAAAAATAGATCCTTTTGTGGTGTGGCATATTTCTCCCCCACTTTCAACCACTCCATTCACTCCTATCTTTGGCATTCTCCTCTGTACTTGAAATGTTCCTCTTGTATCGATTGCCCCCACCCCAACCATCCATCCATCCACCTTATTCTTAGTCTACCTAAAAAATAAACTCCTTTGCTTCTTGCTTTTGTTTTTAATTTTTCTTTCCTCATTTGTTCTCTTCATATGCTCAAGCCATCTTGGCACTTTGAACTACCCTGTCTGCCAACTCTTTCACCCTGATGCTGTGCCTCACTTCCGTGTTTCATACCATCCTTGTTATACCTCCCATACTTTTCAAAAACTTACATATACCAAGGCCTTTCCCCCTTACAAGGGAGGCAGCCAAAAGGAAAAAGGCACAAAATCATTCCCACTCATTCCATCCCTGAATACACTCCACTCCCCTCCACCCTCCCTCTTATCTTAGCACCTCCTGGATGAGAGGTCATCCCTGCACCTTGTCCACTGCCCTGGGTCAGAAGCAGTGTCGCAAGGCACAGCACATCCACAGCAAGGCCACTTCTTTAAATCGGTGACCCCCCCTCTCCATCTCCCCATGCATAAAAGGAGAAGATGGGGAGAAATCCCCTCGGGCTGTGTCAAATTTTGCTCACACATACTACCTCACCCCCCATCCCCCCACCCATTCCACCTCATGCATCACAACATCATCCATATACAACCATTCTCCATTCACCCCTGTCTTCTGTCCTCTCCCGTCCTTCCTCAACAGACATTCC
Organism: Oratosquilla oratoria; assembly: GCF_046742065.1. Taxonomy (NCBI): domain Eukaryota; kingdom Metazoa; phylum Arthropoda; class Malacostraca; order Stomatopoda; family Squillidae; genus Oratosquilla; species Oratosquilla oratoria. Next base: position 16,685,670 of record NC_134818.1, on the reverse strand, counting down.
TCTCTTCCCCAAAGCCCCCTTCACCCCATCCATCCACCTCATCCTAGGACATCCCCTCATGTTCACTCCCTCCACATCTGCCTTCCATACCTTTTACTAGTCTTTCTTCACTCATTCTTTCCATGTGTCCAAACCATCCTAATACTCTTTCATCAACCCTATCTCCCAACTCCCTTTCCACCCCTGTTCTCCTCCTCACCTCCTCATTTCTCACTCTAGCCTAGGAACCCCCATCATACTTCTCAGACACCTCATCTCAAACACTCCTTCTCTCTTCCTCTCTTATGTTCAATGTTTCTGCCCCATACAGTGCTGTTGGCACAATCACTCCTTCATACAGTCTCCTCTTAATCATGAATATTTTTAGGCTTTTTCTTCCTCCTTCAAAATTTATCAAGTGTCATAATTAAAGATAGTGTGGATGGAGTAAAGCTGGACTAGTATTATTTGCATCTACATTTGTTCTCAAGTATTTCCACTTGGATCGTAAGAGGCAAGAAAAAAGGGACGGGAATTGGGACTAGGCATCCTTCTCCCTGTAGCCCCACAGGGGACATTCCTAAAAAAAAGTGAAGGGATAAGAGGGTCTAGGAGTTTTCTGACCAGCATCCTAAGGTTTGGGTCTTTTAATGTGCGTGGATGTGGTACAGATGAGAGTAAAAGGGAAGAGATAGGTAGTATGTTTGTGAGGAAAAAAATGGATGTGTTGGCTTTGAGTGAAACTAAGTTGAAAGGGAAGGGCAAGTGTAAGTTTGGGAGGTTATCAGGAGTGAAGAGAGGGCGAGGGAGGGAAGGGGTGGCTATACTAGTAAATGAAGAGATAGGTAAATGTGTAGTGGAGTGGAAGGAGGTTTCCTCAAGGATAATGTGGATGAAGGTGAAACTGGGAAAGGAAATGTGGGTTTTTGTAAGTGTATATGGGCCTGGCAGTGAGAAGAGTGTAGAAGAAAGGGAGGCTTTTTGGATAGATTTAAATGAGTGCATAGAGTGATTAGGGAGAAATGTCAATGTAATAGTACTGGGAGACCTTAATGCTAGGGTAGGAAATAATCCAATTGATGGAGTGGTTGGGAAATGTGGAGTTCCAGGAAAGAATTGTAGTGGAGAGTTGATGGAGATGTGTCTAGAAAGAGAGTTGGTGATAGCAAATACAGTGTTTCGGAAGAAAGTCAAGCATAAGTACACATGGGAGAGGATGGTGGATGGAAGGGTGGTAGATAGAGCGTTAATGGATTATGTAGTGGTAGATAGGATTATGATAGGAAGAGTTAAGGATGTACATGTGCTAAGGGGAGAAGGTGGGGGAATATCAGATAATTTTTTGGTGGAAGGTAAGTTGAGAGTGGAGGATAGATGGAGAAAGATGAAAAGGACAAAAGGTAGGGAGGTGCTTAGAGTGAACTCTTTAAAGGAAAAGGAGAAGGAGTACAAGAAGAAGCTGAGGGAGGAGTGGGAGGGAGTGAAGGATAGAGTAGAGCTAGGAGTGGAGGAGGAATGGGGATGGTTCAAGGAGGGAGTCACAATGTGTGCAAAGATAGTGTGTGGAACAAGAAGAAGAGGAGGAAATAGAAGGAAGTGTAGTGAATGGTGGGATGAGGAAACAAAGAAGGTTGTAGAAGAGAAGAAGCGAGCTTTCACAGATTGGTTACAAAATAGGACACGGGAGTCATATGAGAGGTACAAAGAAAAGAGAAGTAAAGCAAAAGGTAAAGGAGGCAAAGAGGAGAGCAGATGTGAAATGGGGTAAGAGTATGACAGAAAATTTTGAAAGTAATAAAAAGATGTTTTGGAAAGAAATTAAGAGAGGAAGAGGAGGCGAATCAAGTAGAGAAGAAAAGGTAAAAGGTGCAGATGGAGAGAAAATGGAAGAGAAGGCAGTAAGGGGAAGATGGGCAGAATATTTTCGGGAGTTGCTAAATGTGAAGGAGAATAGGGAGGGAAAGATATCTGCTGTGGGAAATGTTAAGAAAATGACCATGATGAGTGAGGAAAATGGAGAAATAAGGAAGGCTGAAGTGAAGGCAGTTGTTAAGATGATGAAAGCAGGTAAGGCACCTGGTCTGGATGGATGCCATGCAGAATGTCTAAAAAAAAATGAGGTACAGTGATGGTGGACTGGCTGGTGAGGTTATTTAATGTTTGCTGGAGAGAGGGTAGAGTGCCGGAGGACTGGAGGAGTGCCTGTATAGTTCCACTTTACAAGGGAAAAGGGGACAAGTGTGAATGTAGTAGTTTCAGGGGGATTAGCTTGTTAAGTGTAGTTGGGAAGGTTTATGGGAGGATCTTGATTGAGAGGATTAGGAGAGGAACAGAGGGAGTAATTGGTGAGGAACAGTGTAGATTTAGGATGGGTAGAGGTTGTGTAGATCAGATTTTTGTGATAAGACATATGTGAGAAAGCTATAGGAAAGGGGATGGATGTTTTTTGGGCTTTTATGGATCTGGAAAAGGCTTATGACAGGGTAGACAGAAAGGCACTGTGGAAGGTTTTGCGGATATACAGGATAGGAGGAAAGCTTCTAGGAGCTGTCAAGAGTTTTTATGAGAGTAGTAGAGCTTGTGTCAGGATTAGAAATGGAGAGAGTGAGTGGTTCGAGGTAAAGGTGGGACTTCGTCAAGGATGCGTTATGTCGCCCTGGCTGTTCAACTTGTACATGGATGGGGTAGTGCGAGAGGTAAATGCAAGGGTAGTGGGTCAGGGATTGGAGATGGTTAAAGAAAATGGAGAAAAGTGGGAGGTGAGCCAGCTGTTGTTTGCGGACGACACTGCACTTGTGGCAGGATCGGAGGAGGGACTGAGGAAGTTGGTGACAGAGTTTGGGAGAGTGTGTGATAGAAGAAAGCTGAAGATAAATGTGGGTAAAAGTAAGGTGATGATGTTCAAGGGGTGAAAGTGGCAGCTTACTGGAAGTGAGCATTAAGGGAGAGTGACTGGAGGAAGTGGATAGTTTTAGATACTTGGGTGGACGTGTGGCAGGAAAGGGTGGAGTGGAGGTAGAATGTAGATTGAGAGAAACGAGTAAATGCCTTGGTGGATTAAAAAGTGTAATGAGGAATAGACATATGGAAATGGATACTAAGAGGAGACTATATGAAGGAGTGATTGTGCAGAATTATGGAACATAAGAGAGGAGGAGTTTGAATGTGTTTGAGATGAGGTCTCTGAGAAGTATGATGGGGGTTACTAGGCTAGATAGAGTAAGAAATGAGGAGGAGAACGGGTGGAAAGGGAGTTGGGAGATAGGGTTGATGAAAGAGTATTAGGATGGTTTGGACACATGGAAAGATTGAGTGAAGAAAGACTAGTAAAAGAGGTATGGAAGGCAGATGTGGAGGGAGTGAACATGAGGGGACGTCCTAGGATGAGGTGGATGGATGGGGTGAAGGGGGCTTTGGGGAAGAGGGGAATGTCTGTTGAGGAAGGACAGGAGAGGACAGAAGACGGGTGAATGGAGAATGGTTGTATATGGATGATGATGTGATGCATGAGGTGGAATGGGTGGGGGGATGGGGGGTGAGGTAGTTTGTGTAAGCAAAATTTGACGCAGCCCGAAGGGATTTCTCCCCGTCTTCTCCTTTTATGCATGGGGGGACAGAGAGGGGGGGTCGCCGATTTAATGAAGCGGCCTTGCTGTGGATGTGCTGTGTCTTGCGACACTGCTTCTGACCCAGGGCAGTGGACAAGGTGCAGGGATGACCCGTCATCCAGGAGGTGCTAAGATAAGAGGGAGGATGGATGGGTGTGGAGTGTATTCAGGGATGGAATGGGTGGGAATGATTTTATGCCTTTTCCTTTTTGGCTACCTCCCTTATAAGGGGGAAAAAGCCTTGGTATATGTATGTATGCATAATTAAAGATAGTGTGGATGGAATAAAGCTGGACTAGTATTATTTGCATCAACATTTGTTCTCATCTCATGCATGCTTTTCTTTGCAGCCTTCAAAATAGCAAAGGATGTGCAAGCAAAGTCAGGACCCAAGCTGGTAGACTTCAATAGAGTAATACATGAAGATGAATTCAAGACCAGGCTGAATGATCTGCGGGAGAGAGTGGAAGAGTTTGCTGATGTGTTCACTCTGCCTGGCCTACCTGACTTGTAATCATGTTCAGCAAGTAGTACTGATAACATAAGTAATGAATTGATATTATGAATATGGCTTCCAAATATAGTTTGAACATTCCATGGAGAAGAATATTCAATTTTCAAACTTGTATCAGCACAAACTATATTTAAAAATCCTCTTTGGTAAATGGTGTGATTAGTGATGGCCCACAGGCTGCATAAGCTAGAAGATGTGGAGGTGTATACAGAATTCATATTTGCCAGTATCATAAATGCTACTTGGTTGAGCATGGTATATGATCCCCAAACATTCAGAGGTCCATTGGCTACCTCCATCTTTCAGTGATCTATTTACACTAGTCTTTCACAATTTGTCTTGATGTGCCTTTTTTACAGGTATTGCTCAATTTGTAATTGTGATGAAATGTGTATTTCTGCAGCCATTATTTTCTACTGAATTAATTTCGTAAAAATTGTTACAATGTTATAGAATATTTTGATATTAAATTTGTTGAACATAATGCTTTACATGACAATTTTGACAATCAAACTGCCAGATGCATAGGCAAAGAAAAAGGGGTGTACCAGTTTCCGTATGCCTAGTACAAAGTTAAATTTTTTGTCATCAAGGTTAAGTGGATTATGGTAACGTGTGAAGGAGTGGTGATTGATGTGTTTGATTCTAGTATCTTGGAAGTTGCTGCATGTTAAATATCTAGTTCAGTATTTTATTTACTAAAGTGCTCATTTGTCAATTATGATTGTTGATTAAACTATTTTTTCAAATTATTCTTGTAGTGTCTTTCCCATGGTTAAAGGAAATTAAGAATACTGGCCTGTACCACTTCTTTGAATATATATTAATGTTTTTGACTCTATCCCCTGTGGTAGGGGGAGGAAAGAATACTGTCAGAGTTTTCCCACTCTTGTCATAAAAGACAGCTAAAATGGGATAGAGAGATAGGGCTAGGCATCCTGCTCTGTAACCCTGAGGAGTACATTCCTGCAAGAAGTCAAGGCATAAAAGTGTCTGTGAAGAGTTTTCCAACCAGATCCCTAAGGTTTGGGTCTTTAAATGGGTGTGGTACAGATGGACATGTTGGCATTAAGTGAAACTAATGTGAAAGGATGGGTTGATTTTGAAAGAGATGGCTCAGTCTGAGAGTGTGACTAAAATGACCCCAAAGAAACCCAGCCTCAAATCTGGCTGGGCCCCATGTACATGCCCTTGGGTCCAGGTTCCTTGCATGTATCTTGGTGCCCGGTGAACGACTCCCTCTTGTGCAACTTTGGGCCAAATTGGTGAACTTATGATTTCCAGTAAAATTGGTGTCACTGATTGGGCTCCCTTCTTGCCTTCAGGTCGAGGACCACATGGCCTCCTGTGGATTTCAATTGTATGCCACTTGGGTCAAAGGTGTGGATGCCAAAGCTAGAAAGCTAAAAAAAAAAATATATATATATATATATATACATATATACAGTATGTGCGGAAAGTAATGACGCTTTACTCTAAGCATCATTACTTTTCACGGAAAGTCTTTGGCCCACAAAAGTACCACCAAATGAAGCGTGGTATGAGCTAATGTTTTCTATGCGGCAACTGGCAACACTGTATGAGTGTGTGGCACTGGTTTGTTTATCTTGGTAACACATGGTTCGTTGTGACGAGTGTTTGTATTTTTTTTGGTCTCCCGCTTTTTCCCCTTTTTTGGGCTCGTGTTACCACCCAATTGTGCCTCCTATATACCCCTTACCATGCCCAAACAAACCCTGGATAAGGACAAACGTGTTGAAATAGTTGCATTATTCAAGGCGGACCATAAATTACCCGAAATATCGAGACTCACAGGTGTTAAGCTACGTACAGTGCAGCGGTTTCTCAAGTGGTACCATGACTCTGGGGAGGCCTGTGTTCCTGCCCCTTTGCCGAAGCCTGGTAGACTTCGCAAGACTACATTTAGGACCAGAAAACTCATTGATAGGCAAGTAAGGAAGGATCCTCGCTTAACTGCAAGACTTCTGAAAGAGAAGAACCCGAATCTCCTTGGTGATGTCTCTATCAGGTCGATCCAGCAGCTACTACACGATGACTTGAATTATAAAAGTTACCGTGCCCACACTACTCCTTGAGTTACTTGTCGGCAAGTTGTTAAACGTCTAAAATTTGCCAAGAAATATTCAACATGGACAGATGAACAGTGGAAAACAGTCTTCTGGAGTGACGAATCGATTTTCACAGTGACTGGCACCCCATCAGCCAAGGTCTACCGCAAGCATGGTGATGACCCCTTGAAACCTCGCTTCACGAACAAGGTCGTCAAGCACCCTGCCTCGCTTATGGTTTGGGCAGGATTTACGTATTATGGTGTTGACAAGCTGGTTGTACTCCCTGCTAATGAAAAAGTAAATCAATATAACTATCTGGAGTTATTGGCTGACTATCTTCCTGACTGTTTTGAGGAGACCAAGGCCAAGGTTTTTATGCAGGATGGAGCACCTGCTCACACGGCCAAACTTGTGACAGACTAGCTAAGAGACTGTGAAGTGAGTTATATTAAAGACTGGCCAGGTAACAGTCCCGATATTAACCCGATGGAAAACCTTTGGGGTTTAATGAAAAAAAAATTACGTGACATGGACACCTCATCAGTGCCACGGTTGGAATCCGCTATTCGCCAGCTCAGCCTCCATTCCTGAAACAACCCTCCAGAACCTTGCAGTATCAGTTCCAGGATGTCTCCAGAAGGTGATACAGAGGAAGGGATATTCATTTTAACCAATTTCTATATGTAAGTACCATAATTTGCATTATTTCTTATATTTTCACATGCAAACTAACCTTAACCTTCAGTTTACAGGTTTCATGAAGGGCGGTGTCATTACTTTCCGTGCATACTGTAGATAATGCTGATATATATATATATATATAGATGATATACATACATATAACAGGCATTTTCCCCCTACACGGGGGTAGCCAAAATGAAAAAGGCATAGAAACCACTCCCACCCATTCCTTTTCCTATATATTCCACTCCCCTCCACCCTCCTCCCTCCCTCTTATCTTGGCACCTCCTGGATGACAGGTCATCCCTGCATCCTGTCCACTGCCCTGGGTCAGAAGCAGTGTCACAAGACACAGCACATCCACAGCCAGGCCGCTTCATAAATTCGACAACCCCCCTGCACCGTCCCCCCATGCAGAAAAGGAAAAGACGGGGAGAAATCCCTTCGGGCTGCGTCAAAATTTGTTCTCATACATACTTCCTCACCCCCCATCCCCCACCCACTCATGTATCACAGCATCATCTATACACAACCCCTCCCCACCCCTATTTTCTGTCCTTTCCCGTCCTTCCTCCATAGACATTTCTCTCTTTTGTAATGCAACTTTCACCCCATCCATCCATCTCATCCTAGGATGCCGCCTCATATTCACTCCTTCCACCTCTGCCTTCCACACTTCTTTTACTAATCTTTCTTCACTCATTCTTCCATGTGTCCAAACCATCCCAATACCCTTTCATCAACCCTATCTCCCAGTTCCCTTTCCACCTCTGTTCTCCTCCTCACCTCCTCATTTCTCACACTATCCACCCTAGTAACCCTATCATAAGGCCCTGTGATTGGTCGACCCATAAGGCCCTGTGATTGGTCGAGCCATAAGTCACTGTGATTGGTCGAGCCATAAGTCACTGTGATTGGTCGAGCCATAAGGCACTGTGATTGGTCGAGCCATAAGGCACTGTGATTGGTCGAGCCATAAGGCACTGTGATTGGTCGAGTCATAAGACACTATGATTAGTCGAGTCATAAGACCCTGTGATTGATCGAGCCATAAGACACTGTGATTGGTCGAGCCATAAGGCACTGTGATTGGTCGAGCCATAAGGCACTGTGATTGGTAGACCCATAAGGCCCTGTGGTTGGTCGAGCCATAAGTCCCTGTGATTGGTTCAGCCATTAGGCACTGTGATTGATCAAGCCATAAGGCACTGTGATTGGTCGAGCCATAAGGCCCTATGATTGGTCGAGCCATAAGGCACTGTGATTGGTCGACCCATAAGGCCCTGTGTATGGTCGAGCCATAAGTCACTGTGATTGGTCGAGCCATAAGGCACTTTGATTGGTCGAGCCATAAGGCACTTTGATTGGTCGAGCCATAAGGCCCTATGATTGGTCGAGACATAAGGCACTGTGATTGGTGGAGCCATAAGGCACTGTGATTGACCGAGCCATAAGGCCTTGTGATTGGTCGAGCCATAAGGTATTGTGATTGGTCGAGCCAAAAGGCACGGTGATTGGTCGAGCCATAAGGCACTGTGATTGGTCGAGCCATAAGGCACTTTGATTGGTCGAGACATAAGGTCTTGAGAGTGGTCGAGCCATAAGGCACTGTGATTGGTCGAGCCATAAGACCCTGTGATTGGTCGAGCCATAAGGCCCTGTGATTTGTCGAGTCATAAGGCCCTGTGATTGGTCGAGCCATAAGGCCCTGTGATTGGTCGAGCCATAAGGCCCTGTGATTGGTCGAGCCATAAGGCCCTGTGATTGGTCGAGCCATAATGCCCTGTGATTGGCCAAGCCATAATGCCCTGTGATTGGTTGAGCCATAAGGCCCTGTGATTGGTCGAGCCATAAGGCCCTGTGATTGGTCGAGCCATAAGGCACTGTGATTGGTCGAGCCATAGGGCACTGTGATTGGTTGAGCCATAAAGGCACTGATTGGTCGAACCATAGGGCCCTGTGATTGGTCGAGCCATAGGGCCTTGTGTTTAGTCAAGCCATAAGGCCCTGTGATTGGTCGAGCCATAAGGCACTGTGATGGGTCCACCCATAATGCCCTGTGATTGGTCGAGCCATAAGGCACTTTGATTGGTCGAGCCATAAGGCACTTTGATTGGTCGATCCATAAGGCCCTATGATTGGTCGAGCCATAAGGCACTGTGATTGGTCGAGCCACAAGGCAATGTGATTGGTCGAGCCACAAGGCAATGTGATTGGTCGAGCCATAAGACCCTGTGATTGGTCGAGCCATAAGGCACTGATTGGTCAAGTCATAAGGCCCTGTGATTGGTCGAGCCATAGGTCCTTGTGTTTGGTCAAGCCATAAGGCCCTGTGATTGGTGGAGCCATAAGGCCCTGTGATTGGTCGAGCCATAAGACCCTGTGATTGGTCGAGCCAAAAGGCACTGTGAGTGGTCGAGCCATAAGACTGTGATTGGTCGAGCCATAAGGCACTGTGATGGGTCCACCCATAATGCCCTGTGATTGGTCGAGCCATAAGGCAATTTGATTGGTCGAGCCATAAGGCACTTTGATTGGTCGAGCCATAAGGCACTTTGATTGGTCGAGACATAAGGTCTTGAGAGTGGTCGAGCCATAAGGCACTGTGATTGGTCGAGTCATAAGGCCCTGTGATTTGTCGAGTCATAAGGCCCTGTGATTGGTCGAGCCATAAGGCCCTGTGATTGGTCGAGCCATAAGGCCCTGTGATTGGTTGAGCCATAAGGCCCTGTGATTGGTCGAGCCATAAGGCCCTGTGATTGGTCGAGCCATAAGGCCCTGTGATTGGTCGATACATAAAGCCCTATGAATGGTCGAGCCATAATGCCCTGTGATTGGCCGAGCCATAAGGCCCTGTGATTGGCCAAGCCATAATGCCCTGTGATTGGTTGAGCCATAAGGCACTGTGATTGGTCGAGCCATAAGGCCCTGTGATTGGTCGAGCCATAAGGCACTTTGATTGGTCGAGCCACAAGGCAATGTGATTGGTCGAGCCATAAGGCCCTGTGATTGGTCGAGCCATAAGGCCCTGTGATTGGTCGAGCCACAAGGCAATGTGATTGGTCGAGCCATAATACCCTGTGATTGGTCGAGCCATAAGGCACTGATTGGTCAAGTCATAAGGCCCTGTGATTGGTCGAGCCATAAGGCCCTGTGATTGGTCGAGCCATAAGGCACTGATTGGTCAAGCCATAAGGCCCTGTGATTGGTCGAGCCATAAGGCACTGTGATTGGTCGAGCCATAAGGCCTTGTGATTGGTCGAGCCATAAGACTGTTATTGGTCGAGCCATAAGGCCCTGTGATTAGTCCACCCATAATGCTCTGTGATTGGTCGAGCCATAAGGCACTGTGATTGACCGAGCCATAAGGCATTGTGATTAGTCGAGCCATAAGGCATTGTGATTGGTCGAGCCAAAAGGCACGGTGATTGGAGCCAAAAGGCACTGTGATTGGTCGAGCCATAAGGTCATGTGATTGGTCGAGCAATAAGGCACTGTGATTTGTCGAGCCATAAGGCACTGTGATTGGTCAAACCATAATGCCCTGTGATTGGTCGAGCCATAAGGCCCTGTGATTGGTCGAGCCATAAGTCCGTGATTGGTCGAGCCATAAGGCACTGATTGGTCTAGCCATAAGGCCCTGTGATTGGTCGAGCCATAAGGCACTGTGATTGGCCAAGCCGTAATGCCCTGTGATTGGTCGAGCCATAAGGCACTGTGATTGGTCGAGCCATAAGGCCCTGTGATTGGTCGAGCCATAAGGCCCTGTGATTGGTCGAGCCATAAGGCACTTTGATTGGTCGAGCCATAAGGCTGTGATTGGTCGTGCCATAACGGCCTGTGATTGGTCGAGCCATAAGGCCCTGTGATTGGTCGAGCCATAAGGCCCTGTGATTGGTCGAGCCATAAGGCCCTGTGATTGGTCGAGCCATAAGGCCCTGTGATTGGTCGAGCCATAAGGCCCTGTGATTGGTCCAGCCATAAGGCAAGGTGATTGGTCGAGCCATAAGACCCTGTGATTGGTCGAGCCATAAGGCACTGTGATTGGTCCAGCCATAAGGCCGTGTGATTGGTCAAGCCATAAGGCCCTGTGATTGGTCGAGCCATAAGGCACTGTGATTGGTCGAGCCATAAGGCCCTGTGATTTGTCGAGCCATATGGCCCTGTGATTGGTCGAGCCATATGGCCCTGTGATTGGTCGAGCCATATGGCCCTGTGATTGGTCGAGCCATATGGCCCTGTGATTGGTCGAGCCATAAGGCAATGTGATTGGTCGAGCCATAAGGTACTGTTATTGGTTGAGCCAAAAGGTACGATGATCGGTCGAGCCATAAGGGACTGTGATTGGTCGAGCTATAAGGCACTGTGAGTGGTCGAACCATAAGGCACTGTGATTGGTCGAGCCATAAGGCCCTGTGATTGGTCGAACCATAAGGCACTGTGATTGGTCGAACCATAAGGCACTGTGATTGGTCGAACCATAAGGCACTGTGATTGGTCGAGCCATAAGGCCCTGTGATTGGTCGAGCCATATGGCCCTGTGATTGGTCAAGCAATAAGGCACTGTGATTGGTGGAGCCATAAGGCCCTATGATTGGTGGAGCCATAAGGCCCTGTGATTGGTCGAGCCATAAGATCCTGTGATTGGTCGAGCCATAAGATCCTGTGATTGGTCGAGCCATAAGGCCTTGTGATTGGTCGAGCCATAAGGCACTGTGATTGGTAAATCCATAAGGCACTGTGGTTGGTCGAGCCATAAGGTGCTGTGATTTCCCAACTTTCCTCAATTTGGTGAAGATCGCGGTCACAAACGGGTGCAGTGATAAGTGGCAACAATGAGTGATTCTCCTACCGCAAGCTCCAGTGGAGATAGAACTCCGCTGAAAAAAAGAAATAAGAAAAAAAAAAAAAAAGATGTGGTACAACCAGTCATTTAATAAGGACTGGTTAACTGATCCTGAATTAAAGACTGGATCAAGCCAGATCCCAAAGATGTTGTTCATTGTGTAGTCTGTGAATCCAAGCAAAATAATCTTAACAAAGCTGGTTTGATAAGCCACAAAGCTACATCAAAGGATATAAAAAACTATGAATCAAAGAAAAAATGTGTGAATATTCGGCATTTCATAAAGAAAGCGGTGGAAGACCCGAAAGATAAAGTTTACAGTGCAGAATTATTGTTGTGTGGATATATGGCAGAATATGGAATAGCATTTTCCCAGGTAGACCATTTGATTGAGGTAATGAAAAGGATGTTTCCTGACTGTGAAACTGCAAAGAAAATGACTGAAAAAAACAAAAGCCTCACATGTCATGCAATATGGATTAGCGGACGAAGATGTGGAGGAGCTTCCACTACAGGTCTACATGTAAATCCTAGGTAAGACAATATTGTAGTACATATTTCTATATTGTAACACGAGAAAATATTCTCGTACTATGAATTTTTGTGTGCGTGTGTTTTTTAGGTCAATCTTGCGGTTTTTGGAAGGACAATCTTGTGTTTTCCGAAATTCTGGAGTGGCAACACTGCTTTGCTGTGCACTGTGTCCGACTTTCTCCCTTTGGGGCAAGTTTGGAACAAATCGGTCACCTTCGGATTTTAGGCTAAATTCATGGGGTTACCTTTGAATTTTTTTTTGGATTTTGGGTCATTTTGGTCACCTGTTCCGATTTAAGGAAAAAGGTGCAGATGGAGAGATGATAATGGAAGAGAAAGCAGTGAAAGGAAGATGGGCAGATTATTTTAGGGAGTTACTAAATGTGAAGGATAGGGATGGAAAAGTAATTGCAGTGGGAGGCAGTAAGAAAATGACAGTATGAGGAAAATGGAGGAGAAATTAGAAAAGCTGAAGTGAAAGCAGTTATTAAAATGATGGTGGACTGGCTGGTGAGGTTGTTTAATATTTGTCTAAAAGAGGGTAGAGTAAGAAAGGATTGGAGGAGTGCCTGTATGGTTCCACTTTTCAAGGGAAAAGGGAACAAGTGTGAGTGCAGTAGTTTCAGAGGGGTCAGTTTTATTAAGTGTAGTTGGGAAGGCTTATGGGAGGGTTTTGCTTGAGATGTCTTTTTGGGGCTTTATGGATTTGGAACAAGCTCATGGCAGGAAAACTGTTAAGAGGAGTCGAGAGTTTTTTACAAGAGTTGTAGAGCCTGTGTTAGAATTAGAAATGGAGAGAGCAAGTGTTTTGATGTAAAGATGGGACTTTGCCAGGGATGTCACACTGCCATGGCTATTCAATGTATACATGGATAGGGTGGTGTGAGAAGTAAATGCAAGGGTAATGAGCCAGGAATTAGAGATGGTTAAAGAAAATGGGCAAGATGCCAGTTGTTGTTTGCTAACAACACTTTTTAACATGACCAGAGGAGGGATTGAAGAGGTTAGTGGTGGAGTTTAGGTAGGTGTGTGAAAGAAGGAAGTTGAAGATAAATGTGGGGAAAAGTAAGATGAAATGTACAAGGGGAGAGTGTGGCAGCAAATTGGAAGTATTAAGGGAGAGAGGCTGGAGGAATTGCATAGCTTTAACTTGGAACGAATGTGGCAGGAAAGGAAGTGGAGGTAGAATGTAGATTGAGAAGCAAGTAAATGCCTTGGTGGATTAAAAAGTAATGAGAAATATTCATTTGGGAATGGATGCTAAGAGAAGATTGTATTAAGGGGTGATTGTGCAAACAACAATGTTAGGGCAGAAACATGAAACATAAGGAAGAGAGAAAAAGTTTAAATGTGTTTGAGATGAAATGTCTGAGAAGTATGGTAGAGGTTATTAGGATGGACAGTGTGAGAAATGAGGTGATGAGGAGAACGGGGGTGGAAAAGGAGTTGGGAAATAAAGTTAATGAAAGAGTATTGGGATGGTTTGGACCCATGGAAAGAATAAGTGAAGAAAGATTAGTAAAAGAAGTGTGGAAAGTAGAGGTGGACAGAGTGAACATGAGGGACCACCAAGGATGAGTTGGACAGATGGGGTGAAAGGAGTATTGGGAAAGAGGGGGGGATGTCTGTTGAGGAAGGGAGAAGACAGAAGATAGGGGCAAGTGGAGAATGGTTGTGATTGGATGATGCTGTGATGCATGGGAGTGGGTGTGGGGTTAGGGAGTATGAGTGAATATTTTGATGCAGGGGACAGAGGGGGGTCACTAATTAAATGAAGTGGTCTTGCTATGGATGTGATATGTCTTGCTGCATTGCTTCTGACCCAGGGTAGTGGGCAAGATGTAGGGATGACCCATCATCCAGGAGTCAAGAAAAGGAGGGGCGGTGAATGGGAGCATGTGGGGATGAAATGGGTGGGAGTGGGATTTATGCCTTTGACTTTGGCTACCTCCTTTGTAAGGGGGAAAAAGCCCTTGGTGTGTGTGTATATGTATTATATATCTATACATAGAGGTCTACTTGGACCACATATGGCAGGATTTTTCATGTGAAGCAAATCTATTCACTTTAAGGGCGAGAGATGATCCACTGGTAGTGTTAAGAATTGAGAACCTTGGGCAATCCATGTCAGGGTCCACTTCATCTTGGTAATGGTTTAGATAGGACTTGGCAGTGGTTCAACTCTAGTAAATCAGTCACTTGACAATTGGAGTAATGGTCAATGGCTGTGTCTCAAATATTTTCCCTTTTCTAATAGTGGCAGCAATCACAGAACTTACATTTGTGGGGTCCTGTCTGCATTTGCATTGGTCAAACATGACCTCATTTTTTTGTATGTACTATTCCTTCATCCACATTATTCCATGAACCAGTATTTCTTAACAGAAAACTAATACCTTCATCACAGTGAAATTTTTTGTAGCTTTTATTCTCAGGTGCCACACAATTACTGATACATTCAGCATATAATAGGATCCTGTACTGAAGGGGTTACAATTGCTGTACTTCAAAGTTGTTCTCCACTTATAATGTTATTGCAAAAGGAGTATACTTACATGACCAATCTAAGCTCGTTACATATATCCCCCCCTCCCAGATGTTTTTTCATATATGGATTTAACTAAACCTAATGGTGTCAGGTGATGTTAAAAGGAAAAGACAAGACAGTATAGCTAATGTGTATATAATATGGGCTAAACATAAATCATACAAAGCAATAAACAATAACTTCTGCAGGGACTCCATGGAAGCATATAATAATATGTAGGCACAGATTAATAGCGTATTACAGTAGAATAAACATGGTAATGTCAACAAGTGGCATCAACCATTTATTTAAAACAACTTTAAGTTGAGGCAGAGACTTGGGCCAGGACCAAGTGCCTGGACTGTAGCAGCACAGTGGGTGCACAGGATTTCTCGTCAAGAAGGAAATATCCATAGATACTCAGTAGATAGAAGAATCCCTCATGTAGCAAAAATATAACTATAATGGTGTTAGTGAAAAATAAACAACATAAAATAATAATAACGTACTAGCAACCTAAGAAGAATCTTGAAAAGAAATCTAAGGGTGAATATTATGCAAAATTAAACTACATTTATGAAGCCATCATATCATTGTCCTCAGACTTGTGGAGGGCAATTGTACATCACATGGCTGACCCTCTCATAATTATTTTGAGAGGATCTTTGAGACAGGGCCATTACATTGCCACCCACTGTTATATAGGCACAAGAAAATATTCCCAGTCAAGGCTGTCACTTAAGAAACCTTTGCACACTCTGGGTAGTGCAATTCTTACAGTCATATACCCTTACAGGATCCATGGGGAAAAATATAGTGAACCTCATATTGAACCAGCCATGATTGAGTGTAACTCCTACACGACCAACTATCTTCAGGAGAGCAAGAGCGGTGGGGTACAAAGGGAGACAAAGTACAAGGGGAGGAAAATCAATCTTCCCTAGGTAGCAGTAGGAGAATAGGTTAGGCTGGGTTGAGTTGTCAGGTACTACTGGGTTAAGCTGGGTTGGTCAGGTACAAACGGGTTCGATTTGAGTAAAAACTTCACAAGACTAGGTTATGTTAGGTTAGGATAGCATACTTTGTGAAACTAGTTTACGAAAGCTTTAGGTGTGCAGACTAGTTTAACTTGAGTCAACAAGTCAACTGTCTACTGTATGATGGCATTCTTTGTCACCCTAAGGAAACATTCATCGGCATTAAGAGTCTGGTGAAACAGCTTTATTCACACCACACTTCCTCAAGAGGACAGTGTAGGAAATGGTCTATATATATTTATATATATATCTGACAGTTATGTGTGATTGTTTACAAAAAATATTATTTCAGTCAGTATGAGGAAGAGAATCAACTTTTGCACTTGAGTACAAAAAACCTGGAGACACTCTGCTTTGGAAGGACAAAACAATACATTGGCATCCATGGGTAACAACTTATATCTATAAACAAATTCTACACTCTAAACACTGCTATAATCTCCATAACAGATGACACTTTTCTACTCCAACCAGAGGAGAGAAGGGGTAACAAGTTGTTGTGTCTAAAAACAAAGTTTGCTAAATTCTAAACACAGCTACTTTCATAACAGATGAAGTTTCCCCAAACACTGGAGAGAAGCAGTTTATCATCAAGACTTAGGGTTCCAAGAAGAAAAAGCTGCCTTACTGGGTGGAAATTCCTTCCATTATTTTGTTTAAGGGTAGATGGGTCAAATAGTGGCAGAAGAACCAAATTACTAAAATAATCCTTATCTACAAAATTACTTTACCTGTTAATGAAAAGTATACAAAAACAAATGAATGCCAAGCCATGGATAGTTTCCGGGCAGCTTCCTAATTTACCATTAACTCCTGCCACACCTCCTACAAGAGGAGAGTTAACTGGACTTAAAGTGCTAGCAAGAATGCAAAGGAAATGCAAATCATACATGCAAAATATTTCCACAGGCATTGGCTGACAACCTTCCCACTATCAGATGTAAAAACAGTTCCTGGAGGCTGTGTAAGCTACATTTAGAAATATTTCCCATCCTTTAGAACATGAAATGTCCAATTTGTTTAACCATAACTAGTCAACACAGCACATAAAAGCAAAATATATATTTTTTGTAAACAACTCTAGAATGAGCTTCAGCATAGGAACCATTGCAAATCTAAAGGTTGCTACCAAATTCCAATGGAAACGTGAGACTTCAAAGACTGAGAATGCTCAAAAACCCTAGTTAGGTTGAGTGATTACTGACTTGAGAAGTTATGTGTTTCCTCACAGCACAAACAAGAAAAAGGCTAAGAGAAAGAGTATGGGCGGAAATACAATTGTACAGAGACAGGAAAAAACTGTGCCTAGTTCCAAATATTAAGGTTACCAGACCTTAGCAAAACACAAGTGTACAAAGTTTTCAATATACATATATCAAAAGATAAAAGAACCTTTATGAAAACTCAAATCTATACCACTTTTGTCTCCTACATGTATGACCAACATTTCCATCCCATGGTTACAGGGAGAGAGAGAGAGAAAAAAAATATATATATATATATAAAAAAAACTCCCTCTGATGAAGAGCAATAACCCAACCCTAATCATTCATACCACTCGTTCCTACACCTGAAATTTGTTTGTTTACTTGCTTGTTTTCCGGAAGACTGAACTAATACCTCTGGGCCCTGGACAGGAATTATAGCTAATTATACACATAGGCACTGCTCCAGCTAGCAGATCATAACTAAAGTATGCATAGGAACCACAATGGGAGAAAAGATGGAGAGAGTTCCTTCAGGGGGTTTCAAGGAAACTAAACTCCCTTAGTGGTAAGTGCTGAAGTAAGACATTTTCACTTACACAGGTGACAAGTAAATACCATTGTATTTTGTTTGTGGCCAAGAGTGGATGCAGAGTGTATAGCTGCATAAGATACATAAAAGTGACAAAATACTACTGTACAAATAATTCATCTTCAATGTGGTGATTCATAGCTCAGCATATAATCATGTTGGTGAACATCAAATACTAAGAATTCTTTGCTTGCACTTGTTCTTTTTTGTAATGCAATGACAATGCACAAGTGCAGCAGATAAGCTATGCAGGATAATCTCCCCTTGACAAACACATGAAAACTTTCTTCCTTGCTCTACTGGCACCATACTGGTCCCCTACACAAACATCCTCTGCTGGTCCCTCTGATGACATCAACAGGCTTCCCAACAACTCCTGCATTCCTACAATTCCCAACTCAGTTTGCCTAGTACCCCTATATTCCCAAAAATCTTGCCACCCCTTCTTTTGGTTCTGTCAAGAGTATGCACTTTCCTACAAAAGTTAGTATATAAAAGCCTGGAACATAATCAAAGGACTTGCAACAAACTTTGACTAAAATTTATCAAACAAGCTGTGTAAATACAATGAGTATTTTTTTTTCTTTATACAAAATACTGTTGTTCTTACAAATGATACAGTTGTTCACACAACACCTGCACCAGAGCAATATGTCAAAACAGACAGAACCTCAACAATGCAGCAACAGGAAGAGCTGGAACAAGATAAGACATTGGCCTGTACACTTTACCTATCATATTTTGACTAATCCAGTTGTCATGGTACAAAAGACTGGGTACACTAACAGGTAGAAATGGCTTACCAAGCCCAAATACTTTTTTTCATATTGGCAGTGTCCTGAGAAAAAGAGGAGCAAGTTCCATCAACACTCACACAATTATTACAAAAAATAGTGACAAAAATAATCCAAACCATAAAAATTAATATTAATGCAATTTCATTCCCAACTGCTACATTTCATGTGTGATCATTGACTGTACATAATGGAACTTCAATCAAAATACAAACTTGCTATTCCTTGATTATCTTACTTTGTTATTTTAAAATTTTCTCAAAACACTTCCTTTTGTTGCATTTTATGGCACTTTTAAAAAAACTATTACAACACAACACCCACACACCACACACACAATACATGGGAACACATACAAGTCACAGTATGAGCACTGATGTATTTCTGTAAAGAAAATGATGCACACTTGGATTCATCAACTACTCTGTTAGGATCAGCACCAAGTTCATATCAGAATGCAATGTGAAAATCAACAAAGTACTGGTGGCAGTATATATTTATGACAGGTCTTGTCTGGAGGCAGTGCTACAGTAGGGCATTTGGCTACAGAGGTCATATTATATTAGGTTAGATCAGATGTTTTAGATTCAAGACAAGTTATGGTTAACTGCACCCAGAAATGCAGTACTGCATCAAGACCATACCTATTCAAGATGACTCCCCTCTTACACTAGAAGAATTACACTTAAAGGCTATTTCAGTGATACTTTTTGATATCAGACTACCAAATTTTCATTCCTTCTTACTGTACAGCATATTACAACTCCACAGCACTTGGGAAAAAAATCAAAAGAAACATTTGCTAGTGTCACTGATTAGCTTTCAATATGTTTATCCTTTTTGCG
This sequence comes from Oratosquilla oratoria, assembly GCF_046742065.1. Taxonomy (NCBI): domain Eukaryota; kingdom Metazoa; phylum Arthropoda; class Malacostraca; order Stomatopoda; family Squillidae; genus Oratosquilla; species Oratosquilla oratoria. Next base: position 16,666,436 of record NC_134818.1, on the reverse strand, counting down.
AATACATAAATTTGGCGGGGGGAGTCAACCTGTATTAGTAATAAAATATGTAACAGTATTGGAGAAAATAATATGAACTTTAACATTATTCAACTTTATATAAAGTAATATAGGGTATGATGTGATAAGTTACCAGCAGTGGATGTAAAGGGAGAACCAGTACTCTGAATTAAACTTCTCAAAATATAACAGAATTACTGACATAACCACGACTGTTGAATGATCATAATCAACTCATTAATAAAATGTAAAGATATAAACTTTTAACTCTAAAACTGTAGGTACTAAGGGCAAACAGTCATGGGTTGATGACAAAAATGACTTGCATAGTAAAACACAAGTTCATAGTCTTTTCTGTATATTGACATAATGCTGAATATTATCCACCACCACTTCTTAATCCAAAGTATCAAATGGCATTGGCCATGAAAATGCCAATCACCCTTCGGGGTAGGGGGTTCTGTACACTGCCGATCCTTGGTTACAAAGGGGCATACATTCTTCCAATCAGGCACACACAAACATACAAACTTGCATGCATACAAGTATACACAATTACAGATTACAGGGAATTCCTGGAATGGGCGGAAGAATCATTTCTCGTGGCACGGGAACTTCCAGAGCTCCCTACACTATCCCTGGAGGTTGGAGATTCAGGATTAGGTCTTTCAATAGTCTGCTGCAGGGCCACAGGGGTAAGCCACTCCCTGGGTAGGCACCGCTGGAGGAACGGGACACAGGAGGACACGTAGGCCAGACGGTTGACCCACGTTGGTATTTCTTTACCAACTAAAATCTGAAGAAATAATAAATAAATACATCAAATACATTTTTAATACCATTCTATATATACAACTAAGATAAAAGTACCAAATACAAGCAGTTCCTATTTTTTCCTATGATCCAATTTATTTTTTATCTATTTATTTTTGTAAATATGAGCACACAAATAGTATCTCAATTACTGTGGTTCTTCCTAATAAATGAAAAAATAAAAGAACAGATGAATCTTGAAAAAGAAAAACTCCAAAGAACAAATACAGCAATTAAATAGATATATAAATACGATTATATACTGAAAAAGGGGAATACTGTAAGTATACAAGATGGCTTGGATACATAGAAAGAATGAGTAATAAAACCACTTGGAAAATAAAATGAAAGGTGACCGAACGTTTTCGTCTATTTAAGACATTTTCAAATTTTCACACAGAATCTGATAAAAAAAATAATGTTTTCAAACTGTCAGGAAATAGATTTAATTTGGAAGTGGGTAGAAACAACTTTGCCAACCATGTAGTTAATGAATGGAATAAACTTCCTGCAGAGGCAGTGCAATGTAGTTCAGTTCAAAACTTTAAGATTTGTTTAGATAAACACCTAAGCAAGATGCTGTAATGCCTGCCATTTATTTTATATTGCTTGTTTATTTGTTATCATTTATCAGTTTATCATCATTTGCTTGATTTACATGTATGTATGTTGATTTACATTTAATATTATTGTCAATTTATTATTATTTACTATTTACCAGTTTGTTTATTATTTAAACTATACCTATGCATTGGAGGAGGGATTGAGGAAGCTGATGACAGTTTGGGAGAGTGTGTGATAGAAGAAAGCTGAAGATAAATGTGGGTAAAAGTAAGGTGATGAGATGTACAAGTGGCAGTAATCTGGAAGTGTGCATTAAGGGAGAGCAATTGGAGGAAGTGGATAGTTTTAGATATTTGGGTGCAAATGTGGCAGGAAAGGGTGGAGTGAAGGTGGAGGTAGAATGTAGATTGAGAGAAGCAAGTAAATGCCTTGGTGGTTTAAAAAGTGTAATGAGGAATAGTAATCTGGGAATGGATGCTAAGAGGAGACTGTATGAAGGAGTGATTGTGCCAACAGCACTGTATGGAGCAGAAACATGGAACATGAGAGAGGAAGAGAGAAGGAACTTGAATGTGTTTGAGATGAAGTGTCTGAGAAGTATGATGGGGGTTACTAGGCTAGATAGAGTGAGAAATGAGGAGGTGAGGAGGAGAACAGGGGTGGAAAGGGAGCTGGGAGATAGGGTGGATGAAAGAGTATTAGGATGGTTTGGACACATGGAAAGAATGAGTAAAGAAAGACTAGTAAAGGAGGTATGGAAGGCAGATGTGGAGGGAGTGAACATGAGGGGACGTCCTAGGATGAGATGGATGGATGGGGTGAAGGGGGCTTTGGGGAAGAGGGGAATGTCGGTTGAGGAAGGACGGGAGAGGACAGAAGACAGGGGTGAATGGAGAATGGTTGTATATGGAAAATGTTGTGATGCATGAGGTGGATTGGACGGGGGAATGGGGGTGAAGTATTGTGTGTGATAAAAAAAATTTGACGCAGCCCGAAGGGATTTCTCCCCGTCCTCTCCTTTATATGGGGGGACGGAGAGGGGGGGTCGCCGTTTTAATGAAGCGGCCTTGCTGTGGATGTGCTATGTCCTGCGACACTGCTTCTGACCCAGGGCAGTGGACAGGGTGCAGGGATGACCCGTCATCTAGGAGGTGCTAAGATGGGAGGGAGGGTGGAGGGGTGTGGAGTGTTTTCGGGGATGAAATGGGTGGGAATGTTTTTGTGCCTTGTCCTTTTTCGCTACCCCCCTGGTAAGGGGGAAAAAAGCCCTGGTATATGTATGTATGTATTTATATTATTATGATTTTTATTTATCATTATTATATATATTTTTTTCGAATCCGACCTAGTTATGGACCAAAGGGTCTCCTGTCGGCATGCTTCTCCTTTGTAATCCTTTGAAAATGTCAATAGATGAAAACCTTCGGTCACCTCTCATTTTATTTTCCAAGTAGTTTTATTAAACATTTTTTGAATCACATGTTTTTGCGATTTATTTGGATGGGGTGAAAGGGGAATGTCTGTTGTGACAAGAAGGAAGATGGTAGGAGATAGGGGCAAGTGGAGAATAGCTGTGTATAGATGATAGTTTGATGCAAGGAAGGGACTGGGATATTGAGGGGTGGGGGGCTGTTTGTAGATGATATTTTGATGCAGCCTGAAGGGGTTTCTCCCTGTCTTCTCTATTTTCCATGTGGGGATGGAGAGGTGGGATTGCTGATTAAATGAAACGGCCTTCCTGTGGATGTACTGTGTCTTGCTGCATTGCTTCTGACCCAGGGGTGGGATACAGGATGACCCTTCATCCATGAGGAGGTAAGATGAGAGGGAGGCAAGGGTGGTGGATGGGAGTGGATGTATGCCATTTGACTTGGCTATTTCCCTTACAAGGGGGGAGAAAACACTTGGTATATAGATAGATAGATAAACGTTTCCTAAATATAATTGGTTTGGCTTAATGTCATGAACTTTCACACAAAGAAAATGAGGTGTACAACAAAAGTAAGAAATTAATCTTTCACCCACTCACAAAGCAGCCAGTGCAACACACAAAAGACCACCAAAGTAACTATGCAACATCATTAATCAATATCTCTCCAAAAGAAGTTTCAAACCCTGTGGCACTAGACATAGAACAACTAAAAACATATGCAAGATGACACTGAATCTGCCTCACCTTTCTCCAACAAGACACAAGAAAAAGCTCACACAGAGCACCCCCAGAAAATATACCACACTACCACTCAGGTTCAGACAAACTAAAACAATGACTTACTCCAGACAACCATGAATCAAAAAGATCCAATAACAAAATTAGATGGCCAAATCCATGTAAAAGATCACAACAATTTTGGCCCTCAACTCGATACTTACATAATTCTTCAGCCCACACATCAAATATCTGACAGTGAAAATCAACAAGAAAATAAACACATTAAAATCAATTGCAAGTATGGACTTTGGACATCAGAAAGAAACTAATCACAGTCTACTAACAATTCATAAGAACCACATTTGATTATACACAGTATGGTTCCAAACAATCAAGAAAACAGACTCAATATAAGCTACACAAAATAAAGTGCTGGATATTATAGCAAAATGCACCAAAATCACCATAATACAACACCTGCACACAGAAATCACAATCCTCTCCAGAAAATATTACATGAATACAATGGGTACACAGTTCTAAGTGACAGCCCTCAACCCTATTAACCCATCTCATTAGACCACACAAGCACAACCAACTGACCATGACATATTCATAATCATATCACTCACCGCTCCATTAACACACTGAAAGACAACACACTGCTGCATGCCAGACCCCCTGATATCCACCCTTCTGAATCCTCTCTCCCATGAAAGGACAGAGTCCACTTGGCCAGACTGCGGTGCGGTCACCACCCAGCACTTCTAAGCTACCAGAAGAGGCTGGATGACCGCATTGTGAACAGCTGCCCAGGATGTAACACTTCACCCCATACCATACAACACATAATGGAAGACTGCATTATACACAATCATGCACGCAAACAACACAACATACGCTCTATAAAGGATTTGTGGGAAAACCCAGTTTCGGCTATGGCATTCCTTGGGGAGACAGGACTGCTCGGACAGACAGTCTAGGGAACGACAACAACAACAACAACTGACCATGACATATTGCACTGTCATGGTCCTCAAAGTCAGGGACCACCTCGACATGAGAGGCACACAAACACTTGCCGCAGCCACCACAAACACATTACACCCGCTACACTACATAGCAGAACACCCACACACACCAAGAAACATTAAAACAACACCCAAAGACCTTTATCACGCACAGATACTCTCTTCTCTTCCTCCACAACCACCAAATACCAGCCTCCGGAAACATATTCATAATCATATCACTCACCGCTCCATTAACACACTGAAAGACAACACACTGCTGCATGCCAGACCCCCTGATATCCACCCTTCTGAATCCTCTCTCCCATGAAAGGACAGAGTCCACTTGGCCAGACTGCGGTGCGGTCACCACCCAGCACTTCTAAGCTACCAGAAGAGGCTGGATGACCGCGTTGTGAACAGCTGCCCAGGATGTAACACTTCACCCCATACCATACAACACATAATGGAAGACTGCATTATACACAATCATGCATGCAAACAACACAACATATGCTCTATAAAGGATTTGTGGGAAAACCCAGTTTCGGCTATGGCATTCCTTGGGGAGACGGGACTGCTCGGACAGACAGTCTAGGGAACGACAACAACAACTGACCATGACAGAAAAATTACACCAGCACACTACTCAAACATCTTCAACAACCTAACACCTGTACCACACAACAAACCCATACAAAAACAAGTTTACACTATCATAAAGAAATAAAACACTCCAAAACTAATTACCAAACACCGTACACCATCAACCCCGTCAAGACATTTCCATTCAATCATGCACTTACAAATCTCATCACTTACCAAAAAAGCCACTCCATCCTTCCCTCACCCTCTTTCCACTTAACACCCTACTTACAACATTCCCAAACTCAAACTCACGTTTCCTTTTCAATTTACTTTCACTAATGCTCACACATCTATCATTCTTCTTACAAACATACAACTAATTTCCCTTTTGCTCTTGCTTGTTTTACATACATGTACATTCAAAGACCCAATTACTTGAATTCTGGTTGAAGCCTTCTTCCCAAACTCTTCATAAGAAAACTACTAAGGAGGGAAATTCCTGGTCCTTCCATCCCATTTAGTCACGAACAACATTCACAAGATACAGCAGTGGCATTCTTACTCTAAACCATAGGAGCAAAGGTAAATGAATAGGTGGAAACTTAGGAAAAGTAAAGGAGAGAAAATGAATCGAGTGAAAGAATTTTGGAGCTGGTCAAGAAAGAACCAGTCCTTTGGGGCTGGAGGGATCTGAAGACAAGTAGTAGGAAGATAATGCTCTCTAGCACCCACCTTGCAAATACCATTGTTGGCCCCCTGGTTAAATGAAATAAAATACCATGCAACAAATGGGTACACTTTCCAGTTATGGGAAATTTTGTGTTTTCATTTAACACTGCAGGCCTCATCTAGCTTACCTGTGTTAGAGCAGAGGAGAAATGGTTACAGTTTTTGTTCATGAGGTGATACCGGTCACCACGAAACTCTTTGCCTAACTCTACTACAATCCGTTTCACATCTTCTCTTGTAAAATCTGTGTGCCCCATGTGGATACTTTGTCTGCAAAAAATTAGGTCAAATCAGTATTGTGTAGACAAAGATAACTTCATCAATAAATACAAATGCATGCATATATATATATTAGAAGTAGTCCTCACTTCTTCTCTGCCCACAACAATTTGACCTCTGAGGGCCCCCCAAGGCTGGCTCATGGGACCAGCAAGATGACTAACCAGCACTAGGGTCTACCACATGATGATCACAAGATCTCTTTGAAGAAAAACATGTGCAGGCCAGTCATAACTAAACCTGCACCTTGGCCAGCCATGTGACAGGAACACTAGACCTATTGAAGAACGTATACCCTCTGTTTTAATGAATCACCAACATCAAACGTTTTGCCTCCAACTTCCCGTGCAGCACACATGACCTCACACCAATTAGGAGCATGGGTCATGACCTGACCATGTATATAAGAGTTGAGCGGATGCCAAAGATTCAGATAGCCTCAAAGCAGCATAAGTGAGCCTGGCTTGCGGCTCCTGCTTTCTTGCCTCCCCACCCCCTTTTGCTCACTAGCAAGCAGATTGCCTGGGGACAACTTGAAACACAGTTGTCACCTCCCTCGCCATCTTGCCCCCCCCCCCTCCAACTGGTGCCTAAGATTCATTGTTAAATAAACCAATTCCATCTCCACTAGAGTTTGCCTCCCACCAGCCTAACATTTGGCAGCCCAACCTGGGGCAGACTACCAGCTTAACTGGTGCCCCACATGGGGCCCCTGATCCCCCTCTGCCACTCCACAGCTGCCACTGCTGTCTGCTGCTCAACTGCTGCCAGCTGCCACTTGGTCTGCCAGATTGCCTGCCACCGTGACTACCAGTTTGACTGCCTACACTCTCGTCTACCACAGGTTTTTACCACCTTGTGTTTGCCAGATCGTCTGCTACCGCTGCCTGCCAGTTCACCTACCAGGTTCCCTGCCCACCAGCTAGTCGGCCATCACTGCCTGCCAAGTCTGCCAACTGCCAATTTGACTTCCCACACTCTTGCCTACCACAGGTATCTGCCGTCACTTGTGTGCCAGATCAACCACCACCAATGTCTGCCAGATTGCCTGCAACTGTGACTGCCAGTTAACCTACCAGGTCTGCTGTCTGCAATTGCTGCCTGCCAGGTCTGCTGACTACCTACTCTCTTGCCAACCTCAGGTATATTTGTGGCCTACCACCACCACTAGATCATTTTTCAAACTAGAGCTGTGAGTGTCCCCACCCTGACCCACTCACATGTTCAATGGAGATCACAGAGTCCCACATCTCGACTCCAGTAAGGCTAATGACTAGTGACATTGACTGTCAAGTCCACAATGCCCTGGGTGGCCTAACATCCCATCAACCACAACCATTCTCAAGTTTCTATCTTTTCAGGAAAATTATGTAACCATGCTCCAATGCCACCATATGACATGATCCTGGGACATGTTCCAGGTACGAGATCCCCTGAGCAGCCTCCCAAAATACACCAACCTCTTTGAGATCCATGACGTACAGGGCAACTCCAGTCCCATGGGGGTAGCCGAGCGCCCCAAAGCTTGCTACCTTGTGGCTAATGGACCACTATATGCTACTACTCCTGTAGTCTGAGGGCTAGCTCCACCCCTGCCTTCTAGTTTCAGCCAAGTCGTGAGGACTCCCTTGACAATTTCTTGTTGAGGCTCTACATGACTTCACTTCCAGCCTTGAATTCCGTGGGGGCATGTTAGTAGTCCTCACTCACTGGTCCTCACCTCATCACTCCCGCCCTCATCTCTTCTCTGCCCACAACATTTTGACCTCTGAGGCCCCACAAGGGAATCGCTCATTGGGCCAGCAGGATGACTAACCAGCACTAGTGTCTGCCATATGACAACCACAAGACCTCTTTGAAGAAAAACATGTGCACTGCCAGTATTGGCCAGTATTGGCCAGCCATGTGACAAGAACACCGGCATCAAATGTTTTGCCTCTGACTTCCTGTGCAGCACACATGACCTCATGCCAATTAGGAGCACAGGTCATGACCTGACTGTGTATATTGTACAAGAGCTGAACGGATGCCAAAGATTCAGATATCCTCGGAGCAGCATACGCGAACCTGGCCCATGGCTCCTGCTTTCTCGTCTCCCCCCCGCCATTTTGCTTTCTTGCAAGCAGATTGCCCGGGAACATGACTTGAAACACAGTTGTCACCTCCCTTGCCATCTTGTTACCCCATCCCCAACTGACACCCAACATTCATTGTTAAATAAACCAACTCTATCTACACCAGAGTTTGCCTTCAACCAGGCTAACATTTGGCTGCTTAACCTGGGGCTGACTACCAGCCTAACTACATATATACACAGACACAGACTAACAGATAAACACACCAAGGGTCCTTTCTACCTCATATTGTGGAGGGAGGGGCTAGTGTCAAAGCACACATCCACTTCATATATGTGAAAACCCATTTCATGCTCCTCCCATCTCTGCACTTTGTGAACAATTGGTCATCCCTGTACCCCATAATATGATCTTTTTTATATAAATTTATTACACTCATAGAACAATAACTCTGGTACAGTTGGTACTTTCTATTTATAAATAATATACGTGACACACACGTCACGTTACTATGTACAGTGAAGCTGTATGGCTATAACAAGAACATAAGAAAGAAGGAGACTGCAAGAGACCACAAGGCTTACACTAGGTAGTGCTATTACATCCTGTAAGGAGAAATATATTGGTAATCAAGGTGAGGTAAGCTTTAGCATCCACCAAAGTTTGAGTGTCAAATTAGGAGAGTGTATTATTGTTGGTTAAGAGAAAGTGATTCACGTGTATTAAGTGTTGGCTTTGGGCCAATAGGTCTCTAACTGAGGGACATTTGAGGCAGTAGTGGTGAAGACTATTGGCACTGGGACGGTCACATAGCTTGCAGGTGGAATAGTGTGGTATGTGCCCCACCTCAGAGACTTGCCACAGCAGTCTGTAACCCAGGCAAAGCCATGCAGTCACGATAATGTGTCTGCGAATGAGGAGTCCATGCTTGTGATACTTCAGGAGAGACGGAAGTGGTCGTACTACTGTAATGATTCCCTTTGTGCACGCTCTGCATTCATGCAGTGGAGAGTGTACGATCTTCTTGTAGCAGAGGGGGAGGGTGTGGCATCATTGGCAGTGGCAGTTTGCAGGCATTTTGGTAAGGAGATCTTCATTTTCATTTGCAGCAATTCCAATGTGGAAGGGAATCCACTAAGTTTATTGTGAGAGTGTTCTTGAGTTGTGACTATAACTGTTGTAAAATGTGGTGGATGATGGGGTGGTGTATAGGTTGTGGAGATGAGATGGCCTGTAGGGCAGACTGGGATTCACACATTACCATACCATTCAGTTGTCGTTGACAGAGTAGGTTAACAGCCAGTAGGAGTGCCTGTAGTTCACAGTGCATAGAGCTGGACGAATTGGGTAACTTGCGACCAACCCAGCCTCCCTCATATGGCTCCACATCCAGTGAATAGATGGTGTAGCCCACACTACCATCTGGCTGTAAGGACCTGTCTACGTAGAGATGGTGCGTGGCAGGAACTGAGGAGGGCACTGTGACAATGTGCTTCAGGGAGGAGTGGTGGGTCTATCTTTAAAGTGGGTGTAAAGGTGACATTGAGGCTGTGGAATCCTTCATGAAGGCAGTTCATGATCAATTTTGGCTACAGGGACTTCGATGTGAAGGCACTACAGGGTGGAGCACACCGTGTTAACAAGGGACACAGCGGAGGGTGGGGTGTGGCAAGGTCAAGTGAAGCTCTTAGGACATGGGAACAGTGCAGGGCCAAATAGGTTATGTGGAAGCACTTGATGCTGAAGGAGGAAATGTTAGTGTGTATTCTTTCAATAACTAAAGGAAGATTAAATTTGGTCTGCATATTTACTACTCTGGTGGAGGTGGGCCATCCAAGAATGTACTGCATCATTCGGTTCTGGAATCTTTCTAAAGGCACCAAGGAGGTCTTGGAGAGTTGACCAAGGGCTAGGGAGAGAGTGTCTATGACTGACCGAATGAAGGCAACATAGATGGTTCTTGCCAAAGGGATGGATAGTCCAGCAGCATTGTTGGTGAGCCATTTAAAGGGGATAAAGTGCTGTTCTAGCTGGTGGAGATCTTGGATGATGGGATGAATGTGCTGCCAAGCATGTATGGCTGGAGTGATGGATACTGGCACTCCCAGGTACAGGTACTGTATGCAGGGAGGGATGACACTGTGTCCTGTAGTGAACACTGGCAGATTTCTGGGGTCCCGAGGAGAGAATACTTGACTCTTTTCTGGGGAAAGGATGAGGCCACAGGCAGATGTCAACTCATAGAAGGAGTGAAGGAGGCACTGTAAGTTGACAGCAGAGGTGGAGTACACACATGTATCGTCAACGTAGCAGGTGAAAGTTGTGCCGGGAATATTGGGGAGAAGGGACAGCAGGCAGTGCATCAGGACGTTAAAGAGGAAGGGACTTAAACCCCACCCTGTAGAGTACCAAGTTCGAATTCACTGGAGGTACTGCACATCCCATGGAATAGTAAAAGTTTAGTCCTGTTTGAGAGATAGCCATGGATCCACTTCAGGAGGTGCCATGGACACCAAATTCTACAAGCTCGTCAAGAATAATCTCCCTGTTGGCTATGTTGAAAGCACTCTTGAAATCAAGAAATGCTAGCACAATGGTAGGGGAGAGGTGAGCATATACGTCCATCAAGCAGTGCTGTGTGCTCCTCTGTGGTATAAATCCCTTGCTAAAGCAAAGGTTGTACAGTTGCAGTAAGGGATTACCAGGGACTTTAAGGAGCAGGCAGAGGACTTGATAGGTGATACCATCATTTCCAGGACCTGTTGTTTTGCTTGTGACAAGAGCACAATGCAGTTCATCCTCAGTGATGGGCATGTCATCATCTTCCTCTGTCCGTAATAATGCAGCCATCAGACACAGGGCATGGATATTCTTGAGGGTGGAGAGTGCCTCTTGAATGGGGGTGGGAAGATTGCCTGTGAGATTGGTTTTTCAAGGAACAAAGTAACCACTGCAGAGTCTCAGTTTCCCTGCCTATGGATATCTCAAAGAGTTGAAATGTCATGTCATCATGGATAGTGCAGTACAGAAGATGATGGGGTATGGAAGAGTGAATGTAACTTAGAAGGCCATTCCTGAAATGATGGACACGAGAGAGCCTGAGAGCAAGGCTCTGTCCCAGGATCATGGTGGTCAACAAAAGCTTCTTGAATAAATATAACTTGCTGTTGGTGGCAGCCTACATAGGTCCTGAGGGCAGTAATTTTCAGATACTTGTTGATGCTACAAGCATTCCAAGTAATGATGTGAAGTTTTATTTCATTAGCGAAGTCTGCCTTTGGGCTTGCAGATGGCTGGTGGATATGATGACAGAGAGGTGGTGCCACTCTGAGGTGTGTGTCATTGTGGCTTGATCAGTACATGGCTACTGAACCTTTTGAACTAGCTGGTGAGGGCCTCCAGTTTCTCAGAGAAGGTGGCTACAACCATTATGATGACTTGGTGGGATTTGACATACTTGCTGTGTGGCAAGGCTATTGATGTGATTTTCAACTGCATTGTAATGGCTGTGCAATGTGCCATTAGGTTGGCAGTGGCCTTATGGAGAGCAATTACTTGTGGCAAGTCAGGCAGGTTTGATGGGTCGGCAGTGGGATGGCTCTTGGGTGCAACCGAGGGGGTGGTGGTGGCGTGTCTGCAGTCGGTGGCCACCTGAGTGTGCTTTGTACATGTGTCACATGTTCACCCCGGGTTCATGACAGTGGGGGCATTTTCACATGGATGAATTTGGAGTGGGAGCGAGAAGCTGGTTGGCTGTAGAAGCTTCATTAGTGTTGGTGGGCTGAGGGGGGGTGTGATGTGGACAAGTATGGGAGGGGTGAGTACCTGCACACCAGCTACACTTGTCAATGGAAGCAGAACAATACTGAGATATATGTCCCACACCCCAACATTTGAAGCACCAAGGCTGTTCATCTTTCATCCTTTGAAACTCACATGGTGGTAGGCAAGGAAGCTGAAGTGCTGTTCTGTTGGTGATGGTTGGGGGTGGCTTCAGACAATGACAAGGCATTTGATGGGTGTCTCATGTTGGTAGAAGTGGTGCACACTGTATATGCCCGTAAAGTTTTTTGCTTGGGATGAGTCAACACCGACAGGGTAGCAGGTGACAAGATACATGGGGAATTTACATGGTCTACTGATCGAGTTTCAAGGATAAGAAATAACCTTTTGTGGCACTTTCAATGATCTTGATACATCTATGGGATATACATATACTGAGAGGTGACAGCAGACATTTTCACCTCAGCTAACTCCAGACTGAGCCTGAATGACTTGGTAATTTCAGCAAGCCAACAAAGTTTTGTATCCATTGTTGGGTTATCACAGATGATCAGTTTAACATAAGCAATTCTGGGGGTGAACAGGGAGGTGAGCTATGGGGGAGAGGGTGAAGGTAAGAGAGGAAGTTATTGGAAGTCGTGGGCTGGGAGTTTTTGTCGTGCCTGAATGACATATAAGCTGGAGAATTGAATTTGCTCATATTCGAAGTCTGGTCTGCAGATTGTTTGGTGGTGGGGATGGCAATGGTGTGGGTGTGGCAACAGTGGTGGCTGCAGTGGCAGTGGTGGTGGGCTGGGTAGCAGGGAGTAGTGGCTGCTATGGTGTGATACCAACATATTCATGCATTGAAAATGAAGGCCAATGATGCTCAGTGATGTCCATCTCATCACTGAGAGCGAGGTCAGCATCAATAGTGGTGTGGGTGGCAGGTTCAGAATAAGCCATGTTGCCTCAACAATATGGCGGAATGTAAGTAATTAGTACTAGTGGGGGTGCAGTGATATGGGTATAACATTAAGGCATGTCATACTCCTCGTACTGCACACGCATACATGGGCAGAGCACTGGCCAGGGTTTTTTTTGGACAAGGATAGGATTTTCTTGTGGCAAATATTGACCAAATCCTATATCCCTCAAAACTACTTGTACCACATGACTGATGTCTGGTGTTTACTGTGTCCAGCTAAGGCTGGAAGGCAGTAGCTCATTGGATCTTTTATAATTTCTTCAAAGTAGTAAGTCAATTGCAGTCAGAAATGGCCGATACCTCCATAATAGGGGAGTGGGAGGGAGAGAGGAAGAAGAGGAAGAGAGGAGGAGAGAGGGAGAGAAAAATGAGAGAGAGGGGCAAGAGAGAAAGAGACAGAGAGACAAGGAGGGAGGGAAGGTAAGAAAGAGGGGGAGTGAGAGGGAGGGAGCAAGAAAGTGGAAGAGGGAGAGAGAGAACAGAAGAGAGCATTCAGTACATCAGTGTAATAAAACAGATTAACCACTTCGGTGCGATGACGCCTAGGTAGGCAACATGAGGCACTAGTGGGTACACAAGGATGCTGGTGTTGGTGTCTTGATTATATATTTTTTGTAGTTGTACACGAGTTACCCCTGGATTCTGTGAACTGGTTTGATAATGTTTTCTGTGTTTATTATTACTCAAAGTAAATGAGAATGAGTAATACAGAGTGACTTTATATTTTATAATGTGAATAGTATGATATATTGCACATGTGGCAGCTGATGTTGCACGCAATAATTTGATTTGTACTGATGTGGTTAAATAACTAATACTTGATGATTTTTCATGATTATTTCACCACAAGCTCTTAACCAATGATTATTTTATATACATATAAGAATACTACTACTTCATACATGGTACATGCATACATATATCACAATGCATTTTCTTATAAAGAGGGTGGAAGAGCTAAAGCATATACCAACCTTAAAAACACCCATCCAAAATCATTAACTGTCCCTCCCAATTTAGGTCAAAGACAATGCTGCAAGTTACAGTACTTCCACAGCAAAACCTGACATAGCTAGGTCCTAAATTTTACCACAATCAATGGCAATTTAATATATAATGAACTAAATGTAATTCTTAATAACATACACAGAAAAAAATAAGATATAAATACAGAAAACTCAATTACTGCTGTCATTTACACACCTAATTTTTACCAAAAACTTGACTGACTTACTTGAATTTGAACTGATCTCCCAAATCTTCTGCATCTCTCGGGGCAATTTCAAATACACCCGAGAAAGGGAAGGGATGCCCTCCATATGCATACTCTGTCCCATATATCTCCACTCCTGAATGAAAGACTCCTAGCCCAATGGAGGAGGTATACTCGTTTATCCAGTACTGTAATAAAGATGAAACATGAAAATCATACCATTGCTAACAACTTCACCTAAGCTACAAATTCATTCCAATTAAAAATTTGCACAAACAGAATGAGCACAAATATTTGAAATCTTATATATTAAAAACATTCATGTTCATGATTAGCAATAGGCACCCACAGGAAGTAGTATTGCAGGACATTTGTTAGGAAGGTCGTCTGGTTAATTTTGGTGAATTGTTTAGTTTTAATACTGAGATTGTTTTCTTTTCCAAATGGTTACTACACCTGGATTTTTATACATACAGGCCTCCTTTGTTGGCCATGCTGTACTATCTTCACATTCCAGTGATCTATATATGACTGTCATTTCCTAATATATCACAAATAAGTGGTAAGCATATACTTTCATTTAAGAAAATGAAATTGAGAAAATATTGAAAATGAGTATAAGAACTATGGAGGTAATACCTTCTAAACATCCAGGGTAATACAGATTCCAATATAGATAACTTAACATAGCCTTACCATATCATAGACATTGAGGATAACAGGCTGCCGTGCCATATCACTCGTGGATGAAAATTCGTCGAAGTTGTCGGTGCCAGGCCCCAGGCAGCTAATGAAGGGGATGTGGCAGGACAAACCTCCACCTCCCAAGTCTCTTGCCGACATTCAGGCGCAATCTGAGGAATAAATATATACACTTTACATTTCCAGCATTTCCCTAGCTTCTTTGTACAAGACCTCGAAGACGTTGCATTGTCTTGTATCTGAAAATAACCTAAAATACTTGCTTTGTAAGTTTTTCAACATCATCAAAAGGAGAGAATGTATTGGGGGAAGGGGGGACAGGAGATAACCCTATGAACAGGATCAACATCAAGAAAGTATGCCACATGCCCATATCACTGGGGAAGCCACTTCTGAATTATAATGGTAAGGGAAACACAAAAGAGATGAAAACTTCAAATGTGCTAGAGATGAAGTAGTGTGTAACTAAGATGTTAACAAAACAGTATCACAAAAGCATTATCATGACTGCCAACTTGCCTGAGTAAATTTTTTTCAATGTCGAATAATTCTACTGTTAAACGGGCCACTTAGTATAGAAATAACCATGTTTTCACTATATACTAAAACAATTGGTATAATTCAAAGACACATTCCACCAATTATCTTTTTCATGCACTAATATGCAAAGTAATTTATTCAGAATTGCAGTATCCTAAGTGCTTTGATCATATTGATCATCACATAGTAACCAAAGTTATTATTAAATAAAGCTCAGTAATTCATAAGATACAATTTATATTATCAATAACACAGGTATCAATTTAATCAAATCTAAGTGAAACAATTATTTTTTTCTATAATTCAATCAAACATGGCAAAAGCTGGTAAAAATCAACAGCCTACAGTGATAGATAGCACACTGACAATTTTCAGTTAGTTCCTTGTATAAATCGTAGCCCCATCTTTCCACTTAAAATCAGGAATGAAAATGTACCTTATACAAGAGTAAATACAATTATTATTTTGAATTTTCAACTGACCTAGTACTAAGAAAGTGATGTGTTTGTATATGTGCACTGGGGGGAGGGCATTAGGGATATAGCTTAGGAGTTATGGAGTTGTCAGCCTGAGAATAACTGGGAAACCACTGCTAAGGTCCAATCTCCCTACCTACCATATTCAAACTCATGGAAAGACTGATCTTAGATAGAACCAAAACGCAACTGCCCATCTCCCCAAATCAACATGGATTCAACAAAGGCTACTCCACCAGTATTCAACTCAAACATATCACTCAACAAGTCAATCTATATAACACTAGGCTTCTTCCCACTTATAAGGGAGGTTTCTAGCCAAGGCATGCTCCCACCCCCACACCCCATCCCACTCTCATCTGTCATCCTGAACTTCATTTCTATTTTGGCTCCTTGTGGATGAAGGGTCATTCCTCCAGCCTGGGTCAGAAGAAAGACAAGTGGGATCTAGCAAGAAAGCCCCCACCAAGAGAAAGAGATAGAGGGAGGAGGAGGACGAGGATAACGAGGAGGAGGAGGAGAAAAAAAAAAAAATGGTGACAATAGACATAAATAAGGTATTCAATACAGTCACTTGATATACATACATACACTAGGAGTCCCCTTTTTCAGAGTCAAGGCACAAACACATACTCTACACCCATTCCCCAACCATCCAGAATCCATTCACTGTCCCTACCATCTTAGCTTCTTGTGGATGGAGTCATCTCTGTTCCTTGACACATTGCTCAGGTCAGAGGCAGTACAGCAAGACAAAGCAATTATCAAAAAAGGATCTGACAACAACAATGACAAGAAATGACCAACAAACTTCTTAACAGGTTGAGAGTGCAGAGTACCCAGAACCAGCTACCAGGGATCAAAAGAATGTAAAACAGTTCCCCATTAATAAATACTATCGCCTCCACTATTTACCTATTCATGGGTGACCTACCCACTCCAAATTCTGAGCATAACATCAAAATTCTAACCTATAAAAATAACAACAATAGCTTAGTACTAACTAGAAACCAGTTGCCAGTAAAACCCAAATGTATTTATACAACTATTATTTGGATTTAAGAAAAGAAGGAAGTAACAAATTTCCGTATATTTCGATCACTTACTGTGATCCTCTTCAAGCAGAATACATAGACAAGAGAACATACATATCTTATATACAGATGAGAGAGGTAAAGTTAGGGAACATGGACAAGACATCTCATGTGACATCTATATTGTTACGCGGGTTATGTGGTAAATCGTCCACTTTTACAATGTAAGGAAATAATTTATTAACTGCCAAGGTGGTTATGTAATCTGGTGGGTTTTTAGTGCAATTACTAATGTGTAACAACATTACTGGACAGGTATTTATACAAACTACAATAGTGAATGAGACAAAACAGAATGGCAGCCTCCTCTCAGAAATCATCATTGACACTGCTCATCAAGAACAACCATGAATTAAAGATACAACAGTCAAACCAAATAGCCAACTTCTTCCATTGTACAAAAGCTGTAAAATCCTAGGCCTCACTTTTGATACATCTTTTAGTTTATATATCAGTAAAGAAAATCAGTAAAAAATACATGAATAAATACAGTAAATAAAATAAACATACTACGATCAATAACAAGCACGAGTTTTAATGTGCCCTTCATTATGCCTCATGAGATTGATACACTCTTCTGATGGCAGTGCATTGAGGGAAGGAAATAAATCACCATGGAAGGTGTTTACTAAGCTTGTTCTGACCTACACAAAAAATAGGTTTACAATGTTCCGTAGGACATAACTCCATCGTAACTCAAGGAACCCATGTAGGAAAGGAGCAATACTTGTAGGGCTCTATTTCCAACTCTTCAATTTATCATATCTTGTTTCAAATTCATGTCTGGTTCCAAGTTTCTTTATATTCTTAATTTCTAAGTGTGTGTGTATTTACCTAGTTGTATCTTAAAGGAAGGGGAGCCATGCTCATGGTGTCCCGTCTTTGTATGTTCTTGTATTCTTGTATGGTTTTTGCACACACTATTGTTTTGTCCAGTTTGTTCCAGATGTCTGCCACTTTGTGTGGAAAATGTTTTTTTTTTTTCGGGTCCCTTCTACAACTATCCTTTTTGAGTTTTTTTTTATGTCCTCTTGTGTTTCTCTTGTTCCAATTTAGTAAGTCCTCTCTATCAAGGACTTTGGTGCCTTTCATGATTTTGTGGATGGTCAGTAGGTTGCCTCTTTCTCTTCTTTGTTCCGAAGTCTGTAATTTCAATTTAGCCAGGCTCTCCTCATATGATAGGTTTGCAAGTGCTGGGGCCATTTACATGGTTGCTCTCTTTCAATTTTCTTTATATTCTTTTTGGTATTGGGTGACCATAGTGTCACAGCATATGTCTTGGCCTTATTAGTGTGACTAATGTGAAGTTGAACCAAGGGTATGGTTCATTAAATTTCCACCCTACAAAGTCCTCTGTGAGGGGCACCGTCCTAGCCTTCTGATAGGGGGGAGTTTGTGACGTTAAACCATATATCAATATTTTTTAAACATTTCTTTATTTAAATAGGCAAAAACCACCTTTATTGACCATTAGCAAGTTGTAGGATTCTCTGACAATTTTGTTTACTTGTTTATCAAGGGACAATTCATTTGAGATAACTACTCCCACATCTTTTTCAGATCCTACTTTCTTCACGTCCTTTGTTCCAATTGTATATTATCCTGATGTTCTTTTTTACTTTTTCGAACTCCATTATGCTACATTTCTTAATTTTGAAATCTACTTCCCCCTTCTGACTCCATTTCCAAACCTTGTTTAGGTCCCTCTGTAGTGATTCACAATCTTTCGTTTTTCACTTTCCTCAACAATTTAGCATTGTCTGCAAAGAAGCTCATGTAACATTCCACATCTTCATCCATGTCATTCACATAAATAGCGAACATTACTGAAGCCAATACTGATCCCTGTGGAACTCCATTAATCACCTCCTCCCAACCTGAACACTTTTCTCTGAGCACTACTCTCATTTTCCTACCATGCAGGAAATCCTCCATCCAGTTTAGTAAGTTACATTGTATCTCTATGTTTTCCATTTTTTTTTTTTTTTTTTTTTTTTATAATTTTTGTGTGGTACTTTGTTGAAGGCTTTTTCTAAGTCTAGGAAAGTATAATCAGCCCATCCATCACTTTCTTGTATTATATCTATTAGTCTTCAGTAGAAACATATTAAATTTGTAGTACATAACCTTCCCTGTCTGAATCCAAATTGTCAAGTTTATTATATTGTTTTCTTCCAGGTGTGCAATTTTTCTTTTTTATATATCTGATAATTTTAAAACATCTAAAATGTTGCTAATTTCTTTTCTATTGAGATAAGTATACACACTGTGTAAGAAGGGAGAATGGATATGATTTTTTAATGAGAGTATGTGATGTGAGGAGACTGTATGAAGGAGTGATTGTGCCAACAGCACTGTATGGGGCAGAATCATGGAACATAAGAGAGGAAGAGAGGAGTTTGAATGTGTTTGAGATGAGGTGTCTGAGAAGTATGATGGGGGTTACTAGGCTAGATAGAGTGAGAAATGAGGAGGTGAGGAGGAGAACAGGGGTGGAAAGGGAGTTGGGAGATAGGGTTGATGGAAGAGTATTAGGATGGTTTGGACACATAGAAAGAATGAGTGAAGAAAGACTAGTAAAAGAGGTATGGAAGGCAGACGTGGAGGGAGTGAACATGAGGGGACGTCCTAGGATGAAGTGGATGGATGGAGTGAAGGGGGCTTTGGGGAAGAGGGGAATGTCTGTTGAGGAAGGACGGGAGAGGACAGAAGACAGGGGTGAATGGAGAATGGTTGTATATGGATGATGTTGTGATGCATGAGGTGGAATGGGCAGGAGGATGGGGGGTGAGGTAGTATGTGTGAGCAAAATTTGACGCAGCCAGAAGGGATTTCTCCCCGTCTTCTCCTTTTATGCAATGGGGGGACGGAGAGGGGGGGGGGGTCAGCGATTTAATGAAGCGGCCTTGCTGTGGATGTGATGTGTCTTGCGACACTGCTTCTGACCCAGGGCATTGGACAGGGTGCAGGGATGACCTGTCATCCAGGAGGTGCTAAGATAAGAGGGAGGGTGGAGGGGTGTGGAGTGTATTCAGGGATGGAATGGGTGGGAATGATTTTATGCCTTTTGCTTTTTGGCTACCTCCCTTGTAAGGGGAAAAAAGCCTTGGTATATGTATGTATGTATGATGTATGTGATGTATTGGATTACCCTGGTAGAGTACTTCAAATTTTGATAAAAGTAAGTGAATCTATGAATGGTGTCTTCAAAGAGTGGAAAAATTATTTTTAGAGCAAAATCCATTGGCAAAATTTGATTATTATATCAAATTATGACTCATTTGAGAATTATATAAACACAACCCAAATCAATGCAAACACCAACAGAAAGTTGTTTACAAAAGTAAATGATCAATAAAAAAATTAGGTAAGGATTCATTGGGGGTTATGTTAATGATTGTTTTATAAGTAATGAACAAACTCTCTGAAACTGGCATATTTTAAATATTTCATATTCAGTGTACAAAATGTCTTCCAGCAACATGTAAAAGAGTACAAATAAACAAAACTTGCAATGAGGTGAAGTCATGAATGAAAAAGGAGAATTCTAAAGTCCTCAAATTATTGACTGCATAAAATTTATGGGTATTATTTTAGTTGTGCACACCTACGTGATAAAGCATTAGAAAATTGAATATTAATTTTGCAAATTATAATACATGAACATAATATGCAATTTTCTTGGTGGAAATAACAAAAAACCTTGCTACAAGCAAATCTACTAACGAACAAAGCTGCTAGGATACAGTCCAGACGCCATGTTCTCGTCTGTCCAGTCCAGTCACTGTCAGTTAGACGATAGCTTTCACATTGTGGACCGGGTGTTCTCCAACTCCTAGTGACATTAATAAACACTGTTACAAAGACAATAGTGCTCCCTTGGACTAAATGAGAGAACACAAGGTTCTGCCGTCGTCTGTTAATTGCCCATGGTACAATAATAATAATAAAAAAAAAATAATTAATCAGGCCATAAGCATCCATAACAACAACAATGACCTGGATGATCTTTAGAATTTGAGGTACCAAATTACGTGTTGTACTAATTAATCCCCGGCAGCGACCGGCGATTTCCTATGGTGCCAGGACATTGTGCAAGTGTGTTTTTTTTTCAGTCCCAATGGTTCATATCATATGAATGATTCATCTACTAGTGAATTCACAAAAAAAAAATTGAATTTAGCAGGAGAAATGATGCACAAAGCAGAAAATCCTTTGCTGAATTTAGCACCTGGACCGTGGCGGTGGTTTAGGATAGGTCCTAACCTAACCTAACTGCTGGTAATTAAGCCATTCCACATTTTCCAACAACCGGACATAAACAAAGATGGCACCACCGCCACGGCCTGCGCACTAATTTCAGCAAAGGATTTTCCGCTTTGTGCGTCGTTTCTCCTGCTAAATTCAACTAATTTTTTTGTGAATTCACTAGTAGACGAATTATATGATATCAACCATTGGAACTGAAAAAACAGGCTTACACAATGCCTGGGCACCATAGGAAATCGCAGGTCGCTACCGGGCATTATTTAGTAGGGCTGCAAATTACTAAATATAGGTTAGGTTAAGTAAGTTAGGATAGAATAGACAAATTTATCCTTTCATTTCTTCAACCTCGGCATCTATTAATACAAACAAGGTGTATCATTCAACTGCCGTGACTTTGTTCATTAGTAAATCGGTTTTAGCAACTTTGTTATTTATTTCCACCAAGAAAATCGCATATTACGTTGATGTATTATAATTTACAAAATTAATGATTTTCTATAGCTATATCACATAGGTGTGCACTTCTAAAAATTTACCAATTTATGCAGTCAATACCTTATACACAGCTCTGTATTCATTATAACCTATTATGTGTGCCTACTTCTCTCTGGAGTTCAGTCTATCTTCAATTTGCCTTATCAGTTTCTTGGCAGGAAACCTACTTTTCAAAGGTTTGATGCAAATTCTTACCTGACCCCTTATGGAACTTTCCCTTTTACTACAGCTGCCACCTGGTTAATTAATTAATCTCCGTCACTTTCATTTTATAAGACTTGAACACTTGTAGTAACAAAAAGGATACAGCCCATCACAAAGTTGAATAAACACCAACTTTTTTTTACCTGACCTTGTTATAAACAAACAGGTCTCCTGTTGGCATGCTTTATTATCATAATTCACTGATAAACCCCTTTTACACTGAGTAGTGCATTTCTTTTCACTTTGGCTTCTGCCGAGGTATCTTATTTTATCTGTGGTACCCTGAAGACATTAAATTATACATGTCTTAGTTTCTGCTTCCTAATAGTTAGATCCCCCACTTTACTTTAAATTTACAATGTGCATCCTTATGTTATACTGAAAAAGTAGGCTTAAAATCAGAGAAAATATGTAGTCGCTCCATCATTAAAAAATTAGGTTTCAAATTTGTAATAATTACAATATGCTACATCAATCTGCAGTCTGCAAAGCAATACTGATACTTTGCAACTTACAATTCATAAGCCACAATTATACAACTTATTTGTACTTCCTAAATCACTTGAATCTCTAGATAAACTTGGGTCTAAAGTGAATTAAAGAATGTAAATTAAGGTCACATTTATACTGGGTATTCCTGTCCCTTTGCTTGCCTAATTGCCTTACATGGTTCTAGCTGGGTAACAAAGAGCACCGTTTGATGGGTGTTGGATGCAAAACGAGTACTTGTTACCTTGGAAAGTTTTGCGTATGACCAATCCCCCCAAAGTACGGGATGAGTCACCTTTTAGTTTGTCCTAATAATATTACAGCTACTCTTCCGTCCATACAAAATAATACATGATTAACATATATAGCCCTTTAAAAGGAAAATATTAGAGGCGTGGCTTTACAGATTGGGGTGGTTCCGTAAACAAGCTGTTTCAAGGTAACAGCGTGACACCATAACCAAAACTGCCTGCCAACACAAACATTTCACATATGTATAGTTTGATAACTTTCAGCCCGTTTTTCTATTTCTGCATAGAATAGAAATACTTACGTTATCTGCTGTGATAATTCCAGAGTTGCCTGGACGTCATAGGCCTCCCTGAAGCAAGAAAACGCTGGATAACAACGCAAGTTGCCCACTCGCTTCCTACTTCTAGGGATAACAACAACAAAAGTGACGTCATTAGTCAGAGAAAATGGGAATCTCTACTCTACATCACAATCCAATTCATTCATATTGGAAGTTTATCTTGTCATCATTCCAGTTTCATATATCAAGGAAGATTAATATAACTTCACCTACTAAAATATCTAGGAATCCCCGAAATAACAAATATGAAATTCGATACTCTTGACCTGTGACCTAGATATCAGTGAGCAAGATGTATTAGAATGTGTTAGTTATGATCTCGTCGAAGTTAGTAACATATCAATTGATATTTTAAAGCTAATGGTATCCTTGTGTTCAAACCTCGGTGTTTTCTGTGTCATGTCTGAGTTTATGGTTATATGCGTCTGT
Source organism: Oratosquilla oratoria (assembly GCF_046742065.1). NCBI lineage: Eukaryota > Metazoa > Arthropoda > Malacostraca > Stomatopoda > Squillidae > Oratosquilla > Oratosquilla oratoria. The sequence continues at coordinate 16,642,973 of NC_134818.1, read as the reverse complement.
AACACATATAACGCTTATAACGACCAATTACTTCTGCACTGTGCAATACCTAACGTTATCAAATTAGATTAACCTCTATAATTTATTAACGTTCATAATATCTTAAAGTTTTGTTGCCACCCTCCTTCAGAGATAAATGTATCCTTAGATTGGTCTCGTTAGCGTGTTTATTTTTGGTCTTGTCGCAATTTTCTATTTTCTAACTTCGATTTCTAGTCTTCTTATCTTATCTTGACATAAGATATTCCTTATCACTATAAAAATGTAATCCATTATCCTCAAATTTAATCGAGTTTATGTTTACATTGTTCATCATGTACTTGTTTATACATTTTCCTACCTTTTGCCGCTCCCCATAACGAATAGTTTCTTGGTCTTCGATTTCTTATTGATAATGTCTAGAATCTCTAGATATTACTCTGTATCACATACAAAGGATTACAAAGGCGGAGCATGCCGACAGGAGACCTTTTGGTCCGTATCTAGGTCGGATGCGAAAAAAAAATAAAAACTATAATAGTGTTAATAACAAATGAAATACATAAATGAATGCATAGGTATAGTTAAATAATAAACAAACAGGTAAATAGTAAATAATAATAAATTGACATATAACTAATAATAAATGAAAATCAGACAGACAAATGATAACAAAACAAAAACAGATAATATGAAATAAATTATAATCATTACAACATCTTGCTTAGGTGTTTATCTAAATGAGTCTTAAAGCTTCGAACTGAACTACATTGCACTACCTGTGCAGGAAGTTTATTCCATTCATTAACTACACGGTTGGCAAAGTTGTTTCTACCTACTTCCAAATTGAATCTATTTCCGGACAGTTTGAGACCATTGTTTCTTGTCTGATTCTTATTCAGTGTGAAAATTTTGTCCCTTTTGATGTTGTCAATTCCCTTTAAAATCTTAAAGACCTGTATCAAGTCACCTCTGAGTCTACGCTTTTTTAGGGAAAACAGATTCATATGTTTTAATCGATTTCCGTATGATTTATTCTTTATATTTGGAATCAGTTTTGTGGCTCGCCGTTGTACTTTTTCCAGTCTGTCAATGTCTTTAATGAGATTCGGTGACCACACGGAAACAGCATATTCCAAATTTGGACGAACTAACGATTTATATAGCTTGTTAATGAGTGATGGATTTTTTAAATAAAAAAATCGCGCAATCAGTCCTAGAATCATATTTGCTTTCTCAGAGGCTAAAATACACTGCTTGAATGATTTGAGGTCGTTACTGATAATTACGCCGAGATCTTTTTTACTATCCACTTTTGTTAACGAATTTCCAAATAACTTGTAATCGTACTTAATGTTATTTTTACCTATGTGCATTACCTTGCATTTACTTGTGTTAAATTTCATTAGCCACTTTTCAGACCATTGCTGTAATTTATCTAAATCTTCTTGAATATCTAATTGGTTTGAGTGATCATTTGCCACTCCGCACAGTTTTGTATCATCAGCAAATTTGGAAACAGTACATTTTAGTCCATGGTCTATATCATTTATATATACTATGAATAGAAGTGGCCCAAGAATGGAACCCTGAGGAACTCCACTTGTAAAAATTTTCCATCTAGAAGTTTTTCCATTTAAAACAACTCTCTGTTTTCGACCATTCAACCAATTACTAGTCCAACCTAATAGGCTACCACTTATTCCGTGTAAAGCTAATTTAGTAAGTAGTCTTTCGTGTGGGACGGTATCAAAAGCTTTTGCAAAGTCTAGATATATTAAATCTATATTGTTTCTTTTATCATAATTCGAGATAACTGTGTTGTAGAATTCGAGTAAGTTAGTCACGCAAGAACGTTTCCGTCTGAAACCATGCTGGCTATCATTTATCAAACGGTTACTTTCTAAATGATGTTCGATAGCATCTCTGATGATAGTTTCCATTATTTTTCCTACGATTGAAGTCAAACTTATAGGCCTATAGTAATTTGGCTTCTTTTTGTCACATTTTTTTGAATATGGGAGTAACGTTAGCTAGCTTCCATTCTCTTGGGACATCTCCAGATATGATGGATTTCTTGAAAATAATTTCTAATGGAACAACCATCTCATTTTTTATTTCCTTTAAGATTCTTGGATGCCAACCGTCAGGCCCTGGTGTTTTATTAACTTTGAGTTTATCTATACACCTTTTAATTTTTTCTTTTGTTATATTTACCGTAGTAAGTTTACCCTAGACTTTTCACAGTTTTCAGTTTGGAGTTCACTTTGAGGTGTTTCGTTTACGAATACCGAGCTAAATTAATTGTTTAAGATATTACACATTCCTTCATTTGAATATTCAAGTTGACCGTCAGCAGATAATAGTGGACCAATGTGATTCCTAACAACCTTTTTATCTCTAATGTAACTATAGAATTCTTTGGGATTCTCTTTGGATTTATCAGCGATGTTCATTTCGTATTGTCGTTTTCTTTTTCTTGTTGTCTTTTTTAAATCTCTCTGTATTGATACATAACTTTCATAGTCATTAGATGCACCCGAGCACTTATATTTCTTATAAGCCTGTCTCTTTTTAGCAATACTTTTTTCAGTTTCTTTGTCGAGCCACTTTGGGCGAGCCTGATTTGGGGGACGTCTGTCCTTAAAAGGAATGTAAGTTTGAATCATCTTAGTGAGCGTATTTTGAAATATTTCCCACATCTGATCTACAGGTCTTTCGTTTAATTTTGCCTCCCAAACTGTAAGCTGAACCTCCTGACATAGTGCTATGAACTGAGCTTTACTGAAATCGGGTATTTTAGAAACACAAGTATCTATTCTAAAATTGTTTAGGAGTTTGAATCTAACTAAGTTGTGATCGCTATTTGCAACAGATTCACCGACTTCTACATCAGTTACCATGCTTTCGCGGCTAGTGATTAATAGATCGAGTAAGTTTCCATATCTTGTGGGCTCTTTTACATGCTGAATTAAGTAATTATCACCAAGAAAATCAATCAAGCAACTACCTATATGGCCATGTTCAAGGGTAATCCAATCAATATAAGTAAAATTGAAATCACCCATTATCAATAAATCCCGGTTGCAGAAACTAGACAGTTCTTGAAATAACAGTTTGTCGTCTGCTAATGATAATGTCTTTGGCCTATATATTACACCTATATTCATTTTTTGTCCATTTGTTTGTGTTAACTCAACCCACAAACTATCATATGCATCCTGTTTCACTTTCTCTATAACACAAGCGTGAACATTGTTTTTAACGTACAACAGAACACCCCCACCTTTCTTGTGGTTTCTATCCTGATGAAAGTGTTTAAATCCCGCAATATTAAATTCAGCTTCGAACTCTGTACCATTTAACCATGTCTCAGTTATTCCTATCATATCGAGATTTTCGCTTTTGACATACGCCTGTATTTCTTGAAATTTGTTCCTAATACTACGAGCATTAAAGTACATGGTTTTAAGAAACTCGTGAGTATTTCTTTTTGACACATTTTGAGTTTCAATATCATGTCTTACATTATCATTTTGTTTTTTATTTATACCTTGCTCTATATTATTATTTGGTCCTTCATTGACATTCAATGCCTCATTAATATTTCTCCCATCAAAATTAACGTTTCCCCCATCACGGACATCTGGTCGATCACGGTCATCCGATCTCTTTTGTACATTTTGTCCCCCTACGTCACCGTGATTCACGCCGGCCTCCCGTCGTTTATTGACATTATGTCCGGCATCCCTTCCTAAAATTATATTTTGTCCTCCAGTGACATTATATCCTACCGTGATATTTTTTCCTCCACTATAATTACATCCCATCGTGATCTTTTGTCTTCCACTGTCATTACATCCTATCATGATATTTTGTCCTTCATTGACATTCTGTCCGGTATCCCTTCCTAAAATTATATTTTGTCCTTCCCTGACATTATATCCTACCGTGATATTTTCTCCTCCATTATCATTACAACCTATTGTGATATTGTGTCCTCCACTATCATTACTTCCCATCGTGATCTTTTGTTCTCCACTGTCATTACATCCCATTGCGACATTTTATCCTATGACATTACATCCTAATGTAACATTTCGTCCTCTAGCGACATTATATCCTGAAATTATATTTTGTCCTATACTGGCACATTGTTTTCCCAAGTACATTTTATTTCCCCTTCCCTTTGGGCTTCTACCCTAAAAAAGGAGCTAATTCATTACAAACTCCCACAATGAGGTTTGTAAGAACATCTTTGCCTCTGCGGGTGAGGTGGATCCCATCAGAAGCGTATAGGTCATGACACCTAGAAAAGAGATACCAAGGATCAAGAAAGTGGTATCCCAATTGTGTGCACAAGTGCGATATCCTATCATTGATCCCTATGGCTCTACTGTTCCAACACGAGCCTGCGTAGATCCTCGGGAGGATCCCACAGACTACGTGACGGCTCCCACGTTCCTTCATCTCCTGAAGGAGGACCTTGTAATTCCGAACAAGCTCCTCTGATCTCACCCTACCTACATCGTTACTTCCCGTATGAACAATCATAACCGTGTTCTTCCGTCCTTGCTCCCTGATGGACTGGGTACAATCGGCGATCCCACGGCCCGGTTGACATACAAGCTTGCAACGTCGCTTAGTCTTCCGCTGCAGGTTGTCGTCATAACCTCGCAGCATGGAGTCCCCTACCACCAAGAACTCCTGGTTTTCAGCCACTTCACCCTCCAGTAGAGCAAAACGATTGGCTAGAGCCAGCGGTTGCTCCACAGGGCACACGTCTACCGAACGCGGGCTCGACAAACGGGACCCCACAGAGCGCCACTCGCTCACGGCAGTGACAGTAGGGGAAGAAGTGGAACGCTCTTTGGGTTGTGGGGAGGGTTCACTCTTCTCACGGAGCGCACTCCTGAGAAGATGAATTTCCTCCTCACACATCTTGAAACGGACCTCTAGGTTCACGCAACCTTCACAAGCCATTTCGCTCCTCCCTTAGCAATAAGAACGGCAAAGAGAAAATACAAATCAACAACAACAACAAAATCAAAGATTGCCTTCATCATTCACCACTGTCAGTTTTCTGTCATAGCTCTTTTCAAATAATCAAATTGTAAAACATATAAGTCAGCTGGGAGCTTATTCTATTTATTTAATTTCTTATTTCATGGAAAGAATGAGTGAAGAAAGACTAGTAAAAGAGGTATGGAAGGCAGATATGGAGGGAGTGAACATGAGGGGACGTCCTAGGATGAGGTGGATGGATGGGGTGAAGGGGGCTTTGGGGAAGAGGGGAATGTCTGTTGAGGAAGGACGAGAGAGGACAGAAGACAGGGGTGAATGGAGAATGTTTGTATATGGATGATGTTGTGATTGCGTGAGGTGGAATGGGCGGGGGGATGGGGGGTGAGGTAGTATGTGTGAGCCAAATTTGACGCAGCCAGAAGGGATTTCTCCCCGTCCTCTAATTTTATGCAATGGGGGGACGGAGAGGGGGGGTCGCCGATTTAATGAAGCGGCCTTGCTGTGGATGTGCTGTGTCTTGCGATACTGCTTCTGACCCAGGGCAGTGGACAAGGTGCAGGGATGACCCGTCATCCAGGAGGTGCTAAGATAAGAGGGAGGGTGGAGGGGTGTGGAGTGTATTCAGGGATGGAATGGGTGGGAATGATTTTGTGCCTTTTTTTTTTGCTACCCCCCTTGTAAGGGGGAAAAGCCTTGGTATATGTATGTATGTATTTCATTACGCAATACCGTCATACAGTGGGTGGGGGTGTCATAATTAACGTAGGAAGGCAACTGGGAGGAGCTTATTCTTGATGTTCAATATGATAGTCTATCTCTTACCATTTTCCTGGAGTATGGTTCAAACATTTGGTGCATATCTATTCTATAGCATAAAAACGTATATAAGAACATAAGAATGAAGGAGAATGCAAGAGACCATGAGACCTACACTAGGCAGTTCCATGTCCATTACCACCTGTCATCCCCATCCATAAAGTTGTCTAACCGTTTTTTAAACAACTGATAGTTAATAAGTCTGTTTCATTCGTTGACCATCCTATTAGTAAACAAATTCTTGCCTATTCCCTTAAATTTAATTTTGTCCAGTTCAAATCCATTATTGCGAGTCCTGCCCTGTTGTCTTAACGTGATGACCTTGTTTGCGTCACCCTTGTTAAAACCCTTGATCCCCACACTTCTATTAGATCACCCTGCACTCTGCGTCTTTCCAGAGAGTTGTTAAGATGCCTAAGCCTCTCTTCATGTATAATTTTGGTCATCCTCCTCTGTACTGATTCTAGTGAATTGATGTCCATTCTATGAGACGGAAACCAAAAATGTACTGCATAGTCAAGGATGGGTCTAACTAACGCTAGAAAGTGTTTGATAATTACCTCTGCACTTCTATTCGTAACCGTCCTAGCAATGAAACCTAATGCCCTGTTTACTTTATTCCTGGCGCTAATGCACTGTTTCCTGGATTTAAGGTTAGGACTCACTAGAATTCCCAAGTCTCTCTTGTACTCAGTATCTTCTAAAAACGTGTTTTCTAAGCTATATCTATTTGCGGGGGTCGTGTAGCCCTACGTTTAACATGCTGCACTTTGATATTGAAGTCCATTTGTCATTTCATCGACCATGTGAACAATTTGTTAGGATCGTCCTGTAGAATCTCGGCGTTGTCCCCTGACCTAATTTGGCGTCCTGTTTTAGTGTCGTCCGCAAACTTACTAACATCACTATTAATCCCAGTGTCCAAGTCTTTTATGTACATAATGAACAATAAGGACCCAAAACCGAGCCCTGGGGGACCCCACTAGAAACACTCCATCTAAATTTTACACAATTTATGGTAACCCGTTGTTTATTGTCACTGATCCAAGCTCTAATCCATTCTAACCCTTTTCCTCCTACGCCATGGGGTTTGATTTTATTTAATAGTCTGGTGGGGCACCTTGTTGAACGCTTTGCTAAAGTCAAGGTAAATAACATGGTAACTATCATTGTTCTCTGACGCCTTATATGCTTTAGTGTAAAAGGATAGAAGATTAGCCACACATGACTTACCCTTGGAGAAACTATTCTGTGTGTCACGAATCAAATTGTGTCTCTCGATGTGTTCTCCGAGTCTATAAACTATTATTGATCCAAGCATTTTACCTATCACTGATGTCAAACTGATTGGCCTGGAGTTGCATATAGACGATTTATTTCTCTTCTTAAAAATAGGAACAACGTTTACCTGCCCCCAAGCAATAGGCACAAAAACATTGTCTACCGATTTATCAAATATTTCTGTTAACTGGTTGCAGATTTCAAATTTATACTCTTTGCACTCTCGGAAATTTTTCATCTGGACACGGGGATTTTGTAGCTTTAAGTTTTACAATCTGACTACTACTACCTTACTAATGGTGATATTAGATAGTCTACTTTCTTCATCCCCAATGAAAATCGGATCTCAGTCAGGTACCTCATCTAGCCTCTCCTTAGTAAACATTGAGAGAAAATATTTGTTATACGCCTCATTCATTTTTTCCTCCGAGTCTATCATGACATTTTCGTCACTTTGAACTGGGCCTATCCTTTCCTTATTTTTTGTTCTGTAGAGAAGAAAGAAACCCTTTGGGTTGGATCTCGCTGTCTGGCAACCTTAATTTCATAGATACGTTTTGCTGTGCGCGTATTCTTTTTAACCAGTTTTGCCATATCATTATATTTGGATCTAAGGTATGTTTCCCCATTTTTTATTCTTACGTAAAGTCCTCTTTTCATTCCGATCTCATGTTTCAGCCTGTTCGTCATCCATTTGGAGTATTACTATTCTTCCGTATTGACTTGAGGGGAACAAATTTATTTTGTGCATTTAGAATTAAATCTGTTAGGTTACTATGCATTTCGCCCAAATCTGGCTGTTGACCCCGCGCCCGCAAGTGACTTGACCCAAGGTACGCATTCCCTCCGTGACCCGACCCCTAACCACACTAATGACGTCCGGACTGACCGTATATCTGACCTCGTCACAGCTCCCTGGGTCGGTCCCGTAGGTGACCAAATGTCTCATATAGTTTCTCGTCTTGTCAAAATTGGCTCTCCTGAAGTCTGATACTTAAATGTTATTCGTATTTTTTTTTTTATTCCCAAATAATACTAAATCTTACTTCTTGATTATCGCTAGAGCCTATGACCCTCTCCCACTTTTACGTTACTTGTTAGGTGCTCATTATTAGTTAAGAGTAAGTCCAGAGTATTATCTCCCCTCGTAGGATCGGTAATCATTTGTTTTAGGAAGTTATCCTGCACCACATATAAGAAAATTTTCGTTTCCTGACCTACTAAAATTTCCCAGTCCGTGTTTCTATAGTTAAAATCTCTCATGATCACAACGTTTTTTGTACTGGGACGCCCTGTGAATTTTATGAACCAGGGGATCATGCTGCTCAATGCTGAGGTTATGAGGTCTATCTAGGACGCCAATAATAAGTTTCTTATTCTTGTCTATAACCTCCACCCAAATAGATTCCGTACTATCCTCTTCCTTAATCGAATGATTGATAATACGTTTAATGTATTTTTAACAAAAAGTGCTACTCCCCTCCCACTCCTGCCAACCCTGTCCATATATATATATATATATATACATATACATATATATATATATATATATATATATATATATATATATATATCTTCAGGGGAAGATATATATATATATATATATATATATATATATATATATATATATATATATATATATTAGCACAGCGTAATGTAATAGCACATTGGTAAAATGAAACTTGTTAACCCACTGTCGGAGAAAAGAAATCAGAAATACTAATTATCTGTATATTTCGACCACTGACTGTGGTCCTCTTTAGCAGAATGATACAAAAGAATAGAGCTAACAATTATAGATATGGACAGGGAGAGAACAATTAGGAGACGCGGGCAAGGAGACTCAAGTTACTTGGGGTTGGTATGTGGGAATCTGTCCTGCCGCTTTCATAAACAATTTGTTTGCTGCCATCCATGTGATCCAGTCTGAAGACCATTGACCTTTCGATAAATTAAAATTGGGTAGGTGTTTAATGAGAGAGGATTCAATAATTTTTCTTCGAAAACTACACTGGGATTTATAAATAATTTCAGCCTTTTCCCAATCCAAATTTGATACGTGGTGTTTGTTTCTCAGGTTCAATACAGCATAAATGAGTTACAATGATAAAGTGTGACGACAAGAGATTTTTCAGTCCATAACGAGGTCGGGTGAAAACAAACGCTTAGGTGTTTATCCAAATGAATTAAAAAATTAACTGTATTGTATTTAAATGCTTCGGTTTATACCATTTCTTGACGTGGTTGGCAATTTTAATCTAACCTCTAGAATCTAGACTAAATGTACGCTCTGCTTGCTTTTGGCCATTATTTCTCGTCTGGGATATTATTTTCAACTTTTACTTCACCAACTCTCTTGGCTTGTTCATAGGTCTAGTGATATCCGGGGTCAACTCCTTGATTGTATGCCCCAAAGATTCAAGTTACTGAGAAAATATGAAAAAAGAAGATATTTTGAATATGTAAATATATATGAAACATAAAATGACCACTTTAATCTATCTAAATGTAGATCAACCAACTTGATTAAGTTCTTTTCTCTAAATGATACCTCCTGGATGGCTTCCCTCATTTGGATGACCGGGCCCAGCGTCCCTTTGCCCCCCACCCCTCAGAACGCTACTGATATGAGAACGGAGCTCTTATTAGTATGACGTTTCGCTTTTCTATTTTTGGTGGTTTGCGGGGCTGATCCCGCTTGTTTATAATACACGCACGAAGGAGTGGCGGTGTCCATGGCATACCAATGCAGTGACGATACCCGGAGGAAACTGATGTATCACACACAGTGATGCCCAACTCACTTCAGGTCCTGAGGTGAACAGCGGTCGGGGGCTGTTACTTAGAGTACTAGCCAGGTAGCTTGACATTTAGCTTATTACGTCGTACTAATAAAGGCATCGTCCTCTTACGGTGTTTAATATGATAGACGTGTCGGTAACTGTCAATTTAATTCAACTTCCTATCATCTTTGGATATGTGGTAGAGCTGGAGGACCTCCAAACGAGATTCTTCCCTCCCTCAACAGGAACTAGTCACGTTCCTAAGCAATATAAATGGACTGAATAGGGAGTAGACAACTACATAAACATGTATGCAGACAATACCATGATACCAAAATAAGGAAGAAGTGAAAATCCATTATAATCATACAAGAAGATTTAAACAAAATATACGACTGGGGCCAGAAATGGCAAACAGATTTCAGTTAAAAACAAATGCAATGTCATATAACCAGGCGAGAGCAAGAAAATGGTATGTAAAGACGACCTTCAAACTTGGATAGTAAGAAAACACAAACCTTTGACTCACATGCAGTAAGAATAATATCTGGCAGACCATATAAGTTTAGTGAACAAAAACTCGGGTGGCCTTCGACCACATTGATGAAGAAATTGTAAAACCATTAATGACCCCGTGCCTCATACCAAATTTGGAATACGGTGCAATAAACTGGAAACCACACAGGAAAAAATGTAAAAATTAAAATATAAGGATAAGTCTATAATGCATGGAAAGACTGAAGATTAAGGCATGCCATTATTGAAAGCGAGAAGCATAAAAAGGGGCGTGATGACCATGCGTATCCAACAAAAAGAAATAATAAATATATAGATGGTTATGCTAAGCTGGCAATCCGTAAAATGCAAGTCTACATTTTTAAACTCTGAAAGCTAGCAACAAATAGAGAAAGAGAACAGTTTCCTAGATTAACAGAATACACTAACCTTTCTGTTGAGACTGTATGCATCCAAACTATGGGCTATGCATTGGTTTCTTATGTCTTACTGTGTGTCTCGTTCGTTTAGGTCAGGTAAATGTATGCAAAAAATCAAGTTCAAATCACAGCACATGGTTTTGTCTTCACCTTTGAAAATCCATGACAGGACTGGCGGCTTATCTATTAGGGAGTGATACAGTCTCTGTACTGCGATAAGGGGGCTTAATCCGGTTTGATAAGGTTGTATGGATAGTGCAAAGTGCATGCTGAAGTGTCGAGCAATTAAACAACTGTGGCTGTGAGTTGAGTCTGATACAAGTGTAACAGTCGAACATACTTATTAGTTGTTAGGGCTGAAATGCGGCACTGGTAAACTGTAGTCCTATGTTTTTGTTTATATGTTTTGCTTATCTCCATGATAAATTTATTTCATTATCATTATTATTATTATTATTGATATTAATATTATTTTACTTTTAAGACAACTAACGAAGAACATGTCGAGAGCGAGGAATCTTCAGAGGAGGAACGCCCAGAACAAGCAGGAAATAAAGTCTGGTGAGTTCGTCGGAATGCATTACTGCGTGCACGCTTTACATACATACGAGTAGATGCACACCACCAACCACACCAGACACATTATTTCGTTGGTTTGTCATCAGACGTGCGGATGAAGGTTTGAAGGCATGAAATGGTAAGCCTAATACCTAACAGACGTTGATGGGCCTGGTCCTATCTACCAGGCCCCAGCATGCCCAGCAAGTCTGGTTTTTATTTTATTTTGTTGGAAAAACATCCACGCGACCACCAAGATGACCACATTCACAGTGCATGGGTAGTTCATTTGTTCCTGCAAGGAGGTTAGCACGGTTAGGCCTGCTTGAGCAAGCAGATTTTTTATTACATTTTCTAACATTTGCTCAGCTTCTTACTTTATTCCAGGTAGCCTGTAGGTTGTAGAAGTAGCTACCCCCCGGCCCCCCATTTCCTATTGCGTGGCCTTGCTAGAATTAATGAATTTGACTATTTCAGGTGCAGCTGTGGATATTGTGTTCCACAGCAATAGGGCAGAGAGAGCTTGTGTTGCTCTTATTACAGCGCAATCTAAGAAAAGAAGGAAAGCTTTGAGCCAAACGGATGCCAATGCATCACCCAACACCTAGGATTTCCAGTGGTCTGACTAAATCCATATGCTCTTGAATTCAATGACGAGGAGTCGATTGAGAAAGACCAGACTCCGCACAAGTGAGTAGGCCTATACATGTGCATGTAGCATTGCAATATTTCAGTTACATCCATATTTTTCATTGTTGAGTCACTTGCATATAAGTCCAGGTCTTTTAATTTGAGTAATATTGCTGAAATTATGGTAGCAGTCGTGTTTTGAAATAAATACTACTAATCTTATACAAAATTATATTTATTCTTAAAAAGCGTATGAAAAATAACAATACATACATACATACAATAGACTATGTACAAATGCATATTTCTATGAATTTACAGCAAAATGAATAATCACAAATTGGTACTTTTATTTCTTTCAGGCTGTACAGGTATCTTGCCTATTGTAATTTAGTGGAGTGGTGTTGGCAACGACTGGGCAAAAGAAATCGCCTTCCCCTTCCAGTGTGTGCCAGTGACCAAATTAGGAAAAATTGCCTGCCCCAGGATTGAAATACCCTTCAGCAATGACTTTGGTTCAGATTCTTAGAATTATATTCGGACTACTATTTGTCCTTGGTATATGGAAAACAAAACAAAATCACGATGTTGGACCATTAAACCTGGGCCTTTGTTTCTGGACAATGACGGACTTCTCTTGTTTTTTCATACTTGGAACAGACTGGTTCAGGAACTTTATTAGCGGACTGAAGTTTGGCATCTCTTGCAAGTTTGTATGACGAATATTCAGAACGCAACCTCAGTAATTCGCCAAGTAAAATTTGTACATATTCTGTAAAAAAAAAAAAAAAATTATGTTTTGTACATTTTATTGTTTAGTTTATCAGAACAATACCAAGTTTTTAGGTATTTCGAATTTATCACATTGCTCCAATAGGAAGTCCTATACAGTTTCACAGTTTGGATGCAATATGTAGCACAATAATGCTTCATCCACTCTCCATATGTTAGATCAATCTTCTTCTCCTTCGCCACTCCAACACTTGTATTGGCTTTGGAATAAGATATAGCCCATTGCACCTCCTTTTTTTTTTTTCAAATTTTCTACTTTCTACATGGATTTTCATTGAAAGGAAGGGTAACAAGTAATAGTCTGATAGTGGAAAATTAATAGTAATAATTTTCAATCACCATGCATACATTTTACCATTCTCAATATGAATTCAGGCCCCTTGTGCCTGAATTACCGTAGTGAAATTGCATCAAGATATATTTGAAGTTACATATGTCTTGCTTTCCTTTCATTACTTCGTAAAAAAAAAGCGCTGGGACTTGGGAGCAAAGAAGCACACAACCTTCTAATACGATTCCAGCGCTGTTGTTTGTTTCGTCGAATCAATGTTGCAGTTTGTGGCGACACAATAAACAATTTTCGAACTAGATACTTGATAAAACCTTGCTAACACACGAAATATGACAGATCACCGATCAAGTTGGCAGCGCGGCACGGCATTTCATAAACCATGCACATGGCATGCATCAGAATGTAAACAACAAACTTGACGTCACAACCTTACGAGAACAGCCGAAGGTCGGCGAAGGAAAAGTTCCTCTGCTACCGGCATTTTTATCAAGATCTATGAATATAAGGTCTAACCACTTCCGACCGAATTTCGAGGGAGTTGGCGCAGCGGGCCCGTGAACGTCACCTGGCTGTTCAAAGTGGGGTTCGCGGGCCCTATAGCTGTCAGTTGAAGCTGGCGCGTCGTTCGGGAATGACGTTACCTTCGCTCGCACCGCTCCACGCAATTAGTTATATTCTGACAAATATTATATAAATAAATATATATAAAATATTATAGTTCCTGTCTATATATATGAATACATATATATATATATATATATATTATAGTTCCTGTCTTCCTTGGCGTTTCACAGTTTTCTTCAGTGTTTCACAAAGAGAAAATGGACTCAGCCTAATGACGTCAGAAGCTGCGCACAATAATTCAAACGGTCTGACCTGTATATTTAGACCTTGATTTTTATAGGACTTTTTATCACATAACGTAATAATTAGGATTTATTTTGCATTGTTTTATCAAAAAGTGACTAAGCCATACATCTATCAAATATTCACCACCTCTTAAAACCTGCTTAGCTGACCTTATTTGCTCAGCAATTCCCGAGGATCCTTCTTTAGAAGAAACGCTGTCCTCTATTCCACGAGGGTTCGTTGAGATAGACCTGGAAATTACCAAACACAAACGTAAAAATTATTGTATAAGAAATAGGTGTTATAGAAGAACAAAGACGGAATTAAGAAACACTTGTCATTGAAGTCACGAAAAAATTGAGAACATATACGTTTACTGAATAACTCAGAAACTGAGGAACTAGGATCGAAAGATGGATTTATCTATTTTTCATTATTTATTCATTATTTACACATTTTATTTATTACTATTATTATTATTATCATTGTTATTATCTTTATTTATTTATTTTTTCTGTGGGGCAGGCCCGAAGCTCATTCTTGCAATCCGGAAAAGCTCACACACGAAACAGAGGTGACTTGTAATGCCACTACTAGGAATGGCGGCAGTGGCGGCGGCAGGGGGGGGCTTGGGGGGCGTTAGCCCCCCCAAAAAATGGCCAGGCCCCCCATTCGCCCGCCCCCAACTGAAATGAGCAAATTGAAAATTTAAAACACTCACTGAAATAATTTTATTAAGTGGAATTTTTAATTGCCAGGGCTAAAGATTTGTCAGCCATCAGTGCTAGCCCTACCATTAACCCCCTCCCCTTCTGAAATGAGGATAATATATGTGTATTATCATATTACTATTAGCCCCCCCCCAAAAAAAAAAATTGCTCAGCCCCCCCTTAGCCTCCCCAACTAAAAATTCCTGGCGCCGCCGCTGAATGGCGGTACCCACAAGAGATCAGAGAAGGCACCCTTTAACCTCAGACGGCCCCAGTGGAGAGGATGTGCCCCCAAGAAGATGAGGGAATTATAGGAAAGGAAAAGGGGGGGGGGATCAAATAGTTTAAAACTGGCATACTCTAATGTAGGAAAAATGTCAGCCAGGTTAAAGATCAATTATTACGTAAAGGAGAGAGAACCCGTTGTAGCACACTATTGCACTGATGCCAAACTAAGGGAAAATACTGATGCCCCAGTGGAAGAATAAAACTAGAAATGTAGAGAATATAAAGGGCGATGGCAATTAAAATGATTCCCTGTATAGCCGGCAAGTCGTAAGAAAAAAATACTGAACAAGTTGGAATTAGCATGGAAGGTGTGCACAATATTGACAAGAAAATGTAATAATTTTGGACGAAGGATTATAAATATGAATAACAAGAACGCTAAGACGAAATGCTAAAAGAACGCTATGAAATAATTTCTGAAAAGATACATTAATTCGTGGAATGGCTATCAAGAAAATAGATTCAATTTGGAAGTAGGTAGAAACAACTTTGCCAACCGTGTAGTTAATGAATGGAATAAACTTCCTGCACAGGTAGTGCAATGAAGTTCAGTTCGAAGCTTTAAGAATCATTTAGATAAATACCTAAGATGCTAATGATTATAATTTATCTTATATTATTTGTTTTTGTTTTATCATCATTTGTCTGTCTGATTTTCATTTATTATTAGTAATATGTCAATTTATTATTATCTACTATTTACCTGTTTGTTTATTATTTAACTATACCTATGCATTTATTTATGTATTTTATTTGTTGTTTACATTATTATGGTTTTTATTTATTATTTTATTATTAACATGATTTTTTTTTTCGCATCCGACCTAGATATGGATCAAAAGGTCTCCTGTCGGCATGCTCCGCCTTTGTAATCCTTTGTAAGGTGTGCAATTTCAATTAATGACATACATACACACACACATATATATATATATATATATATATATATATATATATATATATATATATACACTTTTTCTAATTCAAAGACAAGAAAATGGTACCCACAAGCGTATGTCATATTATGGATATTAATGGTTTTTCTCCAGCACTAGAGACAGAAAAAAAAAATTAAAACTTTAATCGCCGACACATTCCATCGATGTTGTCAAAACGTTTACCTTTAGCCAAAATTTTAATACTCGGTGCAAATATAGGACTCTGAGCAACATGAAAAGAATTTTGAGGGACCATGGCCTGTTGTTACATATTATACATTTTTATATATTGTGAGAAACCTGAAAATCTATCATATAAAGGATAATTATGATTGTTAATTTTGTACAAAAGCAGAGGGTTTCTCTTCATCAACACTGTATTATTAATATATTTTTTACCCTTTTCTGCGGGGTGGGATTTGGGAGAAAAATAAAGGGAAGCCACACAAATGTTGATAATTCATGGAGGAAATAGTAAGATTTAAGACCACTGGTTCAGTACTACCAGGCTATTGCAGCAACGTGATATTTTTTTAAATCGCAAAATAATTGTATTGCCTAGTTAATATATATATTTAAAAACTAAACTAAGTAAATGAACAAATAAATAGAATAAAAGTGCCTGACAACAGCAATTATCCGAATGCTGGCCGTTATTTTTAGCACTATCATGCTTTGATACACAACGAAATATTCTAAAAGGTTGAATAACAAGTCATACAGCTAATAAAACAAATATAGAAGACAGGTTGTATTAAATAGTTATAAAAGTGTTGTATTATTTATGAAAATAAATTCTTCGAAAGTTATGACATTTAAACAATTATCTTTCAGTGCCTAACAACTTGTATGAAAGCCCAATTGCACGGATTGTACCATGGACTTATTTCTTAGTTTAACTTATATTTTGTGGATTATTTCTTAGTTTAACTTATATTTTATGGATTATGTTTGTGTTTAATTACAAATATTCTATAAACATCTTATTATAAGCGCAGTTTCATTGTTTGTAATTCTATACTTAACTCTTTATAACTAATAATTTTTTCATGCATACAAACGAAGTATCTCAGATCCCGAGGTGTGTACTTGGGGCAGTTCCTGCGGTACATCCGCTTACGCAAGACTACCCTTTGGTTAAGCTACTCCCACGCGTGTCGTCTGCGACAGGTCTTAAGAGCTGATAAAAGCGACCCGTGTCAGCATTCATGATCGTCAACACTTACATCGGCGATGTTGCCAAATGTTATTCTTCGCCCTCATACTATTCGTGCTAATTCTTTGATTTACTTAGAACTGTAGTATTTAAACATACTTTGAAAAAGTTACAAAATAATTATGTTGTAGGGGTTATAAAAATATAAACTCTGAAACTTATAAAAACACAACAAATAAAAGGGCCAAGGAATTCAACTGAATAAATTACCTAACATATTTTTGGTTTAGCATTACCTGTATCACAATATTATGTATTTTTTTCAAAGTTAAAACAACTGTATTAGGCTATACGACTTACGAAAAGAAGAAATATAACTTCGAAACTTACACACAAAGAGTAAAACATAAATTCACTTTTGCACGTGTGGCGACCCGAGTTCTTTGGCTTATTTAGCACCATCATGCTGTATTATAGCAATAGAGTTTTTTTTTAAGTTACATAATTACAAATATATCACGAAAAGAAGAAATATCTCTTAGAGTGCACGTACCGCTTGAATAGAGTACGTCCGAAGGACCTTGTTGCCGACACCTAGCAAATTATTTCAGTCACGAGAATGAATAGTTCAGAAAATAAAATCAAAACGGGAAACAAAACTTTCGAGCGTATTCACAGTACTTAATATCTTAAATGATCATTCTGCATTTCACTTCATGATGTTTTGTGTCTGAACATATATATCCTATACACCATATACACAATATCAATACTACTTACCAAAGGCCTCTTCCCATTATAAGGAGAGTTGCCAAGTGTCGAAGTACACACGTACATCAATCACAATTAGTATCCATGTACCCCATCCTCTCATCACCTCTGGATGAAGGGTTGCCCTGTCCCATTACACTCCTTGAATCAAAGGCAATGCAGCATGGCAGAGCTTTCCCACAGCATGGATGGAAAACTGGGGCAGGTTTAACCTACTGTTTCATCATCTGGTGACACACACTTCTCATCCACTAAAGATATGATTTATGAAGCAGATGAGAAGAGAGGCGTGCCTACATTGAGGAACTAAGTCTGTTGGTACAAACATACTCTCAAAAAGGGAGTGAGAGAAGACTTTGGTAAGGAAGTGCAACGGTGGGTTGACGAAGGAGTTTAGAGGCCGTGGAGGGAGCCGGTAGAGGACGGAGTTTTGCACCTAATAGTAGCAGTGCAGCCGAGAAGGAACAACATACGACCTGTCTTGAACTTCAGGGAATTGAACCCTTTTGTAAGGTGTCATACAGGCGACGATTTCGTGGACGTATGTAGCGAGACTATGCAGCTGGCGACAGGAGTGGGGTGTTTATGGTTGTGGATATGCGGGCTGCATACCTGCAGGTTTACATAGTGGAGAAGCTGTGGAAATACCAGCTAGTACAATACAAGGGCAAAATATACTGTTTTACCAGGCTGGGATTCGGACTATGTTCAGCCCCGCGGATCATGACTAAGATCCTAAAGACTGTGCTGAAGAATGGAGTGATTGAGAAGGGCCAGCGTCAGAAGTAATACTCTTAGTATGAAATGGACTGGTCTCGAAGGAACCGGAACCGTTGGACGGAGGGACAATGTTGGGACTGATTAGAACAGGATGGGAGTGGACATTTTTTATTCAGGAGAGGCAATGATGTCCCAGACGCGACGGACGAAATGAGCCGGAAAGAGCTCTTTTCCTTATGTGGCACATTGATCGGCTATTACCCAATCGCGAGATGGCTCCGTTTGGCGAGCAGCTATATTAAGAGAAGGTTAGGGGGAAAAGACTGGGGAAACAAGGTTAACGAGGGCACGCTCGCAATGATCCATGACGTCGAACAGCGAGTGAGATGCGACGATCCAGTGTAGTCCTGGAAATAGGTGTGGCAGTTGAAGACGGAGATCGGCAGCGAAAGGACGAGTGCCCATCATATTAGCGTTTAGGAGTTGGACGCGGTTGAAAAGGGAGAGAAATGGGCGTCACGATCTGGCGTGTTTTTATTTTATTTTGCTGTATCAAACCTGGCCACGATTTGATCAGTTCCATCAATTTCCAGCGTGCTTTATGCCTTTTCTTGGGAAAATGTCTATCTTACACCGGATATGAAATAAAAGAAATGCAAAATATAAATATTGTACTTACATGATATAAAGTACATACAAAATTAACTTACAGAAGTATATAGAGGTTTGAACGAGGTCGCGAATGTGAATCATGTGTTGGCACAACACGCAACCTTCCTTTCTATATATGGGGCACATACAAGTACCATTGGCCGGTGCCATTAAGCTACATCTACAGGCCTAATCTATGTTCCTATTTACCTGGCTTCACACAATCCTTCCACTTCTTTATTTTTGTGTGAAGAAGGTTCACAATTTACCAATTGCTATCCGAATCTTGTTAAGAAATGAGCGTGAACTGTGATGGCGCTACTTTCCTATGCTATCGTTGTTGTGGTGACCCTTGACCCTTTCAGCAAATCGTTCCATTTGTGTACTCCGCCGTACTACACAGAAAATATCCTACAAATGGTAACTTTATCAGGAGTAGCCTATTTTTATAGTTCTATATTTCATTATCTAGCTTAAGATAACCTAGTAGTGGTCGAATTCAGCATTAATCTATGTATTTGCATCATAATATAGTATTAAGAGCAGTTAAAATGTTATATAACTCTTGCAAGGGGTGCGTGGACTAATATTTACGTAACACAACTTACATAAGCTACAAGCTACTGCATTTCTTGCACATCCTTGTGTCATATCGTGACACATCATGAAATATCATGACATGGGGGTTAAGAGAGATCAAAATCAGGACCGATCCAGTTACGATGGCGGGATGGATCAATTCAGTGCTAACCGTGGGAGAAAAATGCGGACGAGAGGGTCAACTGACGTCATTGTAAAATGGCGCCTTGGAATCTTGAAAGAGTTGATAGACAAGTTTAGTTTGAATGTGAACACAGGGTGACATTGGGAGAGAACAAAGCGGACGTGCCAATCAGAGAGGAAAGGTCGGTTGAAAGTGTCGGACGGGCGGGAAGAGGTCGAGGTTTGTGTAGCTGTTCCTGACTAAGAGAAGGTCAAGAGGGTGTCCAGTGATCTCTGAGAGCATGTATCCAATATCAATGTGTAGATCCCACTCCAAAGCCGTACGTAACGGGGGAAATCGGCTTAAAGTAAAATTGGCAGAGAATAACGGTTGACGTAACTCATTACCGACGGTGCACGTACTTGTCAATGGTAGAGTGTAACCCCGGACGATTCGCCATCTAGAGGGAACTGAAGACGGTGGCATGACAGAAAATTGCGTGTGTTAAACGAGATATTTCTGGAGAGGGTGCCAGTTGATGAAATTTTAATGGATAATGGCACCGCTTTTCGATCGCAAGTACTGAAGGAAATGCTGGACAAATGGAACAAGACGCGCCTTTTCAGAGCTGCCTTCCGGCCAAGCGGAAATGGGATAGTGGAGCGACACCATTGCACTATAAGTCCATCGCCGAAAGGGCACTAATGTCGCCTATGGAGGCAGTTTTCTGGTACATGTCCCCTAGATCAGGACAAGGTGAAGAATCGGTCCCACAGAAGGTCATATTCAAGTATGAACGGCGACATCCAAGCGTAGCGCCGAAACTGACGGCTAATGTCAAGGACGAAACTGCGTTCAGTGGAAGTGGGGGAGGAGGTATGGGTGTAACCACGCGCTTATAAATGTACCTCGCAGTGGACGAGAGGTGCTGTGAAAGACGTGAATTCACGGAACAATGTTTCCGTATGGTGTGCTGCAACATTTCCTGGACCTTCGTCGAGTAGTGGACGGCAGAGAAAACTACAAAAAGAGCAGTTAAATGGCAGCGGAAGGGGAAGCGATGCAACGGCGACCATATCGGAACAGGCGTTCTCCGGGGATGGTTAGAGGACTATGAAGTAGGGGATAGGGGAGATGAAGAATAGGTTGATCTTGAGACCAAGGGGGTGTATAGTGCGAATGCGATGGATGAATGTCCGCGGGGTTGGCACTCCCGGCCTGCAGGCAAAGGTCACCCATAAAGACGGGAGTGGCACGGAGGGCGAGTCGGGCAGTGCTTCGTGAGGATGAGGCGAAAGGTGTGTGGGAGTGAAGTTGAAAGGATGCAGGTATAGGAGATAGGTTCAGGCGGTGTGAAAGGGAGGTCACTTAGCAATGTCGTCGACCCAGTTGGGAGAGAAAAGATACTCATCATTAGGTAAGAGGACAGATAGTTTGCGCCGATACATTCAGACTCTTCTTCTCTGTCTCCTTTATGTTCCTAGTCTGCTCCATACAATTCTATTGATACAATCATTCCATACAGCTCAATAGTGAACGACTAAAAAGTTGTAATTGAGGTTTATGTTTTCTATTGCTCCTCTCCTATATTTCAGTCCCTCCTCTCCTAGGTCGCCATAGGATAATTCAAAATGACAATAATGTAATTATTTCTAAACCCAAATTATGAATTAATGAGTGGATCAGTGTGCCAAAAATGAGAGATTGATGTCATGTTAAAAGAAATTGTTGTTGGGGTCACAAGTGTATAAATATACAATGATACCAAAGACTTCATCATCTTCTACATCCGGAACTCTTTTGAATCAGTTTTACTAAATTGTAAGAGAAAATGTATTTTGATATACTGTACTGATTATCATTTGTTAAAAAAATTATCAATGAGAGGGCCTTTGAAACCCATGAAATTACGGGTAAATTTATTTCACAAATACCAATAAGCTTTTGGTCTTAAACTACATTAGGTTAATGCTTCCTTTTAGTCATCCTCCATCCATTTTATTGTTGGTTTCTTTGTTAGCACAAAATTCACTTGTGACAATGAAAAGAAAGAAATGCATTTCTGATAGCTTCAATACTTTACAACTAATTAGATATATTCTTTATACTCTTACTTTTCTTTTACAATAAGAAGAATATATTTGACTCTTGAGTAATGGAAGGGTAACATTCCTGGGGAGGCTGTGTTACACAAAATCACATTAGTAAAAAAAAAATTCCATGAGAAAAAAATGGTGATGGGAAGGGAGGCAGGTCATTTTCTTGGGCTTTGGGAAAGTAACCTTAAAATCAATATCAATACATCAGTAGGTCATAGAAACAACAAATAACTCCCATTCTCACTTTATTTACATTATGTATACAGATCAAGTACAGAGAGCAAAATCAACTGTCATTACGGGCACACTGATGGTTGTGTTCCTGGCCTTCATTGTGTCACTGTCCCTCATTATTGTTTTGTCATCCTTCCTCTTCTGACTTCTGTGCTACTTCTGATAAAGACAACTATAAATTCTCTACCTCCTTCTTCAAAAAAGAACTTGGTCTGAGTGGTTTTTCTCTTTCTATTTTGTAGCATAAAGTAGGAGCAACTAAGGTCTGACATCACTTTTCTGGAAAGGGCCATGCTTCTGTTAAAGTTGGGGTTATTAGACTCCTGAATATTAAGTGATTACTGCACTCGCACTCTGTTCACACTGACATCATTGTAAGTTAAAGGCAAATTGTAATTCATGTACATATCAAATTAAAAAAAAAAAAAAAAAAAAAAAAAGGGTTAAATAGATGTTCTACCACCTGGATTACAGGAACTGCTTGAGTCACAGTTTATGATTCGAAGCATCAACTCAAATACAGGGTCTAGTTTGTGACATATAAATGGGGGCCCATCCAGGTACAAGAGATAAAGACAACTGGATGGCCTGCCTGATTCAGAGTAGCAGCAATGGCTGTAGTGGATGCATCAGTTTCAACTATCTAAGAAATAGTTTCATAAATTGAGTGCACAACAGCCTTCCCAATCTCTTCTTTGAGATCGTCAATAGCTTTCAGGGCCTCTGGACCCAGAGGAAAAGTGTCAGTGGTAACAAGAGGTCTGATCTTGTCAGAGAATTGGGAAACCCACTGTGAATAATAGGAAAACATACCAATAACATGGCGTAAGGAAGTACGATCTTTAGGGATTGGTAATTCCTTTAATGGACGTAAATGTTTAGAATCTGGTTTTTGAGAGAACTGTGGGTTATTGTGTAACCAAGAAAGAAAATTTATAGATTTTGTAGAATTGGTAGATTTAGTTTTGTTGAAGGTAAGGTTGCAGAACCATGCATCTTCTTGAAACTTTGCCAAGTTCTCATCATGTTCCAGCTGGGTCTTCCCTGTCACAACAATATTGTCCATATAAGCATAAGTTTCATGTAGATCGAGTGGCTTGATGATGTTGTCAATAGTCCTTTGGAAGCAAGCAATGCCATTCATAACTCCGAATAGTACTCTGTGGAACTGATACAGCTTGCCATTTGCTTCAAAAGCAGTACATGGCTTGTACTCTTCCCATATAGGTATTTGGTGATAAGCACTTCTTAGGTCCAGTGAACTATAATACTTGTAATGAGACAGTTCTGTGACAAGGTTGTCTATTCTTGGAAGAGGGTCTGTAGTCAACACCCAATCTCTTAAGTTGGCATTCATTTGACACAACAAGGACTTGCACCCTCCATGGAGATGTGCTCTCCTCAATAACACCATTATGTAGCATTTTGTTAATTTCAGACCTTATGAACTTCTTATCAACATCCCCAAATCTCTGAGATTTCATTGCAATGGGTTTGCAATGAGGAGCAAGACTTGAAAAGAGATGAGGCATATCCACCAAAGCAGACAGTACATTGCAAGTGGCAGGGTTGGAGATATTTAGATCTTTCTTGGATCTACCAAAGTCCCCAGTAACACTAGGGTGCTGGCTCATGAAGTCTTGACCCAGAATGACATCACAAGTCTGGCAGCACAGAAAGCCTCGTATTGTAGTGGCACTCGCCTTTCAAATTGATGTCAACTGTGCAGAGTCCCTTCACAGGAGATATGAGTGATGAAGAGGCCATAGATACACTTTCAGTCACTGGGACAACCTTCAACTTGTGCTTCTTGGCATAGCTATGTGAGATGAAAGATTCAGAATTCCCTGTTTCGATAAGTGCAGTTGCTTCATTATTGTCAACCAAAACATACACAGTTGCTTGCTGTAGTAGTCCCAGGGAAGAAGCTGAGATGACTACCAGTGTAGAAAACTGAGTGGATGCAGAAGTTGAAAATGTAGTACACCAGCACACTTTACCAAAGTGTCCCTGCTTATTACACTAATAACAAGTGATGTTTCTTGCAGGACATTGTCCACGATTATGACGGGGACCACCACAGAGATAGCATCAGGACTTCTAATTGGCAGTAGCACAGGTCCTTTCAGCAGAATAGGCAGTTTCAGATGTTACAGCAGCACAGGTCCCATCATCAGTGCAAACAGGCTCGGGTGTCTTAGCAACACTTATACATATACCCAAAGGCTCTTTTCCCCCTTACATGGGGGGTAGCCAAAAAGAAAAACGCATAGAAACCACTCCCACCCATTCCATCCCCTACATATTCCACTCCCCTCCTGTCCACTGCCCTGGGTCAGAAGCAGTGTCACAAGACACAGCACATCCTCAGCAAGGCCACTTCATTAATTTGGCAGCCCCCCCTCTTTGTCCCCCCATGCAGAAAAGGAGAGGATGGCGAGAAATCCCCTCAGGCTGTGTCAAATTATTTCTCATACATACTTCCTCACACCCCATCCCCCACCCACTCCCCCTTATGTATCACAGCATCATCCATACACAACCATTCTCCATTCACCCCTATCTTCTGTCCTCTCCCATCCTTCCTCAACAGACATTCCTCTCTTTTGTAATGCCCCTTTTATCCCATCCATCCATCTCATCCTAGGACACCCCCTCATATTCACTCATTCCACCTCTGCCTTCCACACCTCTTTTACTAATCTTTCTTCACTCATTCTTTCCATGTGTCAAAACCATTCTAATACTCTTTCATCAACCCTATCTCCCAACTCCCTTTCCACCCCTGTTCTCCTCCTCACCTCCTCATTCTATCTAGCCTAGTAACCCCTATCAAACTTCTCAGACATTTCATCTCAAACACATTCAAACTCCTTCTCTCTTATGTTCCATGTTTCTGCCCTGTACAGTGCTGTTGGCACAATCACTCATTCATATAACCTCCTCTTAGCATCCATTCCCAGATGTCTATTTCTCATTACGCTTTTTAATCCACCAAGGCATTTACTTGCTTCTCTCAATCTACATTCTACCTCCACCCCTACTCCTCCCTTTCCTGCCACATTCACACCCAAGTATCTAAAACTATCCACTTCCTCCAGTCTCTCTCCCTTAATGCTCACTTCCAGCCTGCTGTTACTCTCTCCCCTTGTACATCTCATCGCCTTACTTTTGCCCACATTTATCTTCAGCTTCCTTCTTTCACACACTTCAAACTCTGTCACTAGCTTCCTCAATCCCTCCTCTGATCCTGCTACAAGTGCAGTGTCATCAGCAAACAACAATTTTTCATTACACTTTTTAATCCACCAAGGTATTTACTCGCATTTACTCCCTATTTCTCCTCCATTTTCCTCACTGTCATTTTCTTAGTGCTTCCCACTGCAACTAACTTTCCCTCCCTATCCTCCTTCACATTTAGCAACTCCCTAAAATACTCTGCCCACCTTCCTCTCACTGTCTTCTCTTCCATTATCTCTCCATCTGCACCTTTTACTTTTTCTTCTCTACTTGATTCACCTCCTCTTCCTTTTTTAATTTCTTTCCAAAACATCTTCTTATTACTTTCAAAATTTTATGTCATACTCTTACCCCATTTCACATCTGCTCTCCTCTTTGCTTCCTTTATCTTATGAACATAAGAACATAAGAATAAAGGAGACTGCAAGAGACCATAAGGCCTACACTAGGCAGCTCCGTATCCATCACCACCTGTCATCCCCATCCATAAAGTTGTCTAATCATTTTTTAAAACAACTGATAGTTTCAGCGCTTACTACATGGTTACTAAGTTTATTCCATTCATCGACCACCATATTAGTAAACCAATTTTTTACCTATTTCCTTCTTAAATCTAAATTTGTCCAGTTTATACCCATTACTGCGAGTCCTGCCCTGTTGTTTTATTATGATGACCTTGTTTGCTTCACCCTTGTTATAGCCTTTGATCCACTTGAACACTTCTATTAGATCACCTCGCACTCTGCGTCTTTCCAGAGAGTGTAAGTTTAGGTGCCTAAGCCTCTCTTCGTAAGGCAAATTTCTGAGTCCATGTTTTGGTTATTCTCCTCTGTACTGATTCTAGTGAATTTAAGTCCATTTTGTAGGACGGAGACCAAAACTGTGCCGCATAGTCAAGGATGGGTCTAACTATCGCTAGATAGAGTTTAATAATTACCTCTGCACTTCTATTCATTACCGTCCTGTTAGCTTTATTTCTGGCACTAATGCACTGCTTCCTGGTTTTAAGGTCCGGACTCACCAGAACTCCCAAGTCCCTCTCACACTCAGATTTTTCTAAAAACATGTTATATAAGTTGTATCTATTTTCGGGGTTGTGTAGCCCTACGTTTAACACGCTACACTTAGAGATATTGAAGTTCATTTGCCATTTCACTGACCATGTTAAAAATTTATTAAGATCATCCTGCAGAATCTGGGCGTTGTCTCCTGACCTAATTAGGCATCCTATTTTAGTGTCGTCCGCAAACTTACTAACATCACTATTTAATTATCCCATCGTCTAAATCGTTTATGAACATAATGAACAATAAAGGACCCAAAACCAAACCCTGGGGGACCACGCTAGTAACATTGCCCCACCTAGATTTTATTCCATTTATGGTGACCCGCTGTTTTCTGTTACTAATCCAAGCTCTAATCCATTCTAACACTTTTCCTCCTATGCCATGGGCTTTGATTTGATTTAGTAGTCTCTGGTGTGGCACCTTGTCGAACGTTTTGCTAAAGTCAAGGTAAATAACATCGTAATTTTCATTGTTATCTGACGCCTTATATACTTTAGTGTAAAAGGATAGAATATTAGTCACACATGACTTACCCTTGGAGAAAACCATGCTGTGAATCACGAATTAAATTATGCTCTTTGATGTGTTCTCTGAGTCTATTTACTATTATTGATTCAAGCATTTTTCCTATAACCAATGTCAAACTGATTGGCCTGTAGTTGCATATAGACGATCTATCTCCCTTCTTAAAAACAGGAACAACGTTTGCCTGCCTCCAAGCAGTTGGAACAAAACCAGTGTCTACCGATTTATTGAATATTTCAGTTAACTGGTTGCAGATTTCAAATTTACACTCCTTAAGCATTCTTGGAAAAATTTCGTCTGGACCCGGAGATTTTGTAGCTTTAAGTCTGTCAATCTGCTTGACTACTTCTTCTTTACTAATGCTGATATTAGATAGACTACTTTCTTCATCCCCTCTGAAAATCGAATCGCAGTCAGGTACTTTATCTAACCTCTCATTAGTAAACACCGATAGAAAATAATTGTTAAACTCCTCACTCATTTTTTCCTCTGATTCTCTCATGACATTTTCATCATACTTTGTACCTCTCATACGATTCCCTCGTCCTAATTTGTAGCCAATCTATGAAAGCCTGCTTCTTCTCTTCTACACCCTTCTTTGCTTCCTCATCCCACCACTCACTACCCTTCCTTCTATTTCCTCCCGCCCTCCTTGTTCTACACATCATCTTTGCACACCTTATGACTCCCTCCTTGAACCATCCCCATTCCTCCTCCACTCCTAGTTCTACTCTATCCTTCACTACTTCCCGCTCCTCTCTCAGCTTCTTCTTATACTCATTCTCCTTTTCTTTCTCATTTAAGCGGTTCACTCTCGGTACCTCCCTACCTTCTGCCCTTTTCCTCTTTCTCCACCTATTCTCCAATCTCAATTTACCTTCCACCAGAAAATGATTTGATATTCTCCCACTCTCTCCCCTTAGAACATGTACATCCTTAACTCTTCCTACCATACTCCTGGTCACCACTATATAGTCCATTAATGCTCTATCTGCCACCCTTCCATCCACCACCCTCTCCCATGTGTACTTATGCTTGCCTTTCTTCCTAAATACTGTATTTGCTATCATGAACTCTCTTTCAAGACACATCTCCACCATCAATTCTCCACTACGATTTTTACCTGGAACTCCATACTTCCCAATCACTCCATCTATTGGTTCGTTTCCTACCCTAGCATTGAGGTCTCCCAATACAACTACATTGACATTTCTCCCTAATCCCTCTATGCACTCATTTAAATCTACCCAAAAAGCCTCCCTTTCCACTATGCTCTTCTCACTACCAGGCCCATATGCACTTACAAAGGCTCACATCTCCCTTTCCAACTTCACCTTCATCCACATCAACCTTGAAGAAACCTTCCACTCCACTACATGCTTATCTATCTCTTCACTTACTAGTATAGCCACCCCTTCTCTCCCTCGTCCCTTCTTCACTCCTGAGCACCTCCCAACTACACTCCTATTACATAGATGAATCCATAATTCCCTCAGTTTCCCTTTGGGAAACCAATGAAAAGTTAATTTTTTTTCTGTCTCCTACTTGAAAGGCATCCATATACAGAACAATTACTGGGCATATTGGCAAAGTTTCCCTTACTCTCAGTAGAAATATTGATCTAAATTTTTAAGTCTTTTGGTATTATTTTGGTTGTGCACACCTATGTAATATAGTATTAGAAAATTAAAAATAAATTTTGTAAATTATAATACATGAACATAATATGCACTTTTCTTGGTGGAAATAAATAACAAAAAACCTTGAAAATCTATTAATGAGTGAAACTGCTAGGATACAGTCCAGATGCCATGTTGTCTTCTGTCCAGTCCAGTCATTGTCAGTTAAACAATGGCTTTCACGTTATGGACTGGGTGTTCTCCAACTCAGGTGACATTAATAAGTGCTGTTACAAAGACAATAGGGCTTCCCTGGACTTTTTGAGTGAACACAGGGTTCTGTCATTGTCTGTTTAATTGCCTGAGGTACAATAATAATCAGGCCATCAGCATCTGTGACAATGACAACCCGGATGATCTTTAGAATTTGAGGTACCGAACTACTAAAAATAGGTTAGGTTACAAAGGTTAGGTTAGAATAGCCAAATTTATCCTTTCATTTCTTTGACCTTGGCATCTATCAAAACAAACATGGCATATCATTAAACCACCATGACTTTGTTAATAAATTGGATTTAGCAAGCTTTTGTTATTGATTTCCGCCAAGAAAATCGCAGTATATTATATTGCGTAAGTGTGCACTTCTAAAATTTACTGGTCTTTTTAAACACTCGACAGTTACTAATGCTCTATTACTAAGTATGGTTGCAGAGTGATCTGACTTTCCAGGACCTCTCTACTCTCTGTGTTGCACTGGATGCAGCCCAGTATCTATTACTAACCAAAAGCCCATTAAGGGTCGTTCTCGAATCATAATCTCGGAGTGAGTAGACTGGCAATCATGTTATTTATTTTTTTGGATTGGTGTGTTTGTATTTCTTTTTTTCTGGAAAGTTATCCAATTAACCTTA
>NC_134818.1:16563401-16608401 GCF_046742065.1 Oratosquilla oratoria | reverse complement strand
TTGGGTGGCACAGTGCCGAACAAGGACCGCGCGTGGGTGGTGGTGAATGCGAGTGTGAGTGGAGTGTACAGTACCCGGAAAGGGGGATATGATAAGCTAGCATTAATGGTTAGGAGGTAGGGAATTAGGCTAGAGAAGTGGAGAGTGTGCCGCAAAGGAATGTAAGGGCCCACCCAGGAGCGACCGAAACCGAAGAACCGACGTCATCGACGCACAAGTAAGTACTTTTGAATCACAAGCTATCTAGGCACTGCAAAAATGACTACGCCCGCAAGTGGAAACGGGCCGTCAATGTCCGCACCTGAGAGTGAAAAAGAACCGTTCAAGGTGAATAGTGTCACCTTAAGGCCGTTTGACGGGACAGGAGATGTCTCCGTGTGGCTAACAAAGGCAGCCTTGGTCGCGCGGCTAACGGGAGTGAGGGATGTGGCGAGTTACATCGCGCTAAATTTAGAGGGCGCGGCTTTATCCGTCTACATGGAGATGGCAACCGAAGATCAAAAGGAAGTGGAAAAGGTGAAGGAGAGGTTACAGGGAGTTTTTGGCGAGAGTCCCTTTGAAGCGTACTGCAAACTACGGCGAATGCGGTGGACGGGAGAACAGGTTGACGTGTTCGCAAATGACATTAGGCGATTGGCAGGCCTGATTAATCTCGAAGGCAACTCCCTGGAGATGGTAGTGAGGATGGCTTTCGTGAATGGGTTTCCGGATTACATATCGACTGGGCTGCAGGCAATGGAAAATGCAGCAAAGGCAGACATGAGCGAACTTATAGCCCGCGCCAGGCTCCTGACTAAGGCTAAGGATGAAGGGCCGATGGTGGCTGTGGCCAACGAACAGACACAAAGGAGAGTGCCCTCGGCGGGAGAAGGCGCGCGGGCGAGAGTGGTCACGGACCGAGAAGGGAGAACGGGTGAGCTCGGGGGTGACTACAACAGATGGCGCTGGGTGTCGTGGGTCAGTTGTTTCGAGTGCCGGAGACTGTGTCACCTGGCTAGGGACTGTAAGGAGGTAGAGCTTATCTTTTACTCGAGCAATCAGCCAGGTCACATGGCCCGAAATTGCAGTCAGGGAATCGGTACATCGGCGGCCACTATGCGAGGGGCCGCCGAGGAAATGTAAGGACGCCGTTCAGTCGTATGCCGATCGTGGATATTTGGGTGAGAGGGAGACGCGCGAGGGCGCTGATAGACTCTGGCTGTTCAACCACGATCGTGAGGACCGATATAGTTCAAGAGTTCAGACGGGGAGATTATGGCCCTGACAACAGTCGACGGGAGAGAGACGATATGCGATGGCGACCAGGAAATTGAAATGATAGTGGAGGGTATCCCGATACGACTAAGAGTGCTCGTCATTAGAACGATTCTGGAGGGAATTGACGTGGTGCTGGGAATGGACGGAATTACCCAGCTTGGAGAAGTCACGTTCATCGGTGGGCTCGTACGGATTGGAATGAGGCAGGACTCGGAAGAGAGGATGAAGAACCGACCGAGGCCGGGTGAGGACGTAGGAATGGCAATGGGAGCCGCGGAGGGCGGTGCTGGCCCGAAGCTCGACCCTGGGGAGAG
Organism: Oratosquilla oratoria; assembly: GCF_046742065.1. Taxonomy (NCBI): domain Eukaryota; kingdom Metazoa; phylum Arthropoda; class Malacostraca; order Stomatopoda; family Squillidae; genus Oratosquilla; species Oratosquilla oratoria. The sequence continues at coordinate 16,606,830 of NC_134818.1, read as the reverse complement.
GGCGACGCCGTGCACGATTGAGGATGAGGACTTCCGGGCGGAATTTGACGGCCGGAAGTGGGAAGTAGAGTGGTATCCGAAGGAAAGCTCGCCCGTCTTGAAGAACAAAGTCGACTGCTACACACGGACCCTCAGAGAGGGGGTGAGGGAGGACTTTGACCTCGAAGTGGAGCGATGGATCGAGGAAGGAATCTTGAGTCCCTGGGAGGAACCGGTGGAGGGCGGAATCCTGCCCTTGATGGCAGTAGTGCAGCCAACCAAGAGAAAGGTACGACCGGTGCTGGACTTCCGAGAGCTGAACCAGTTCGTGAAGTGTCATACTGGCGACGATTTTGTAGATGTATGTAGTGAGACCCTACGCAGGTGGCGCCGAAGGAGGGGGGCGTCCGCCGTTGTAGACTTGTGGGCGGCTTACTTGCAAATTCACGTGACTAAGAAGTTATGGAAGTACCAGCTAGTAAAATACAAAGGGAGAATTTACTGCTTGACCAGACTTGGTTTTGGGCTCAGCTCGGCCCCGAGGATCATGACGAGAATCCTGAAGACGGTACTGGGGAAGACTGAAGCGATGAAGAAGGGCACTGACTCGTACCTAGACGACATACTGGTGGACGATGGCATAGTATCGACGTCGAACGTGGTGGAACATCTGGCTCGATACGGATTGACAGCTAAGGAACCGGAGCCGTTGGAGGGAGGAGCGGTGTTGGGACTGCGACTGGAAAGGAACGCGGCAGGAACGCTGATGTTCAAGCGAGGGAACGAGATCCCAAAGGTGACGGACGAAATGTGTAAACGAGAACTTTTCTCCCTTTGCGGCAAATTAGTGGGCCACTACCCGATCGCCGGATGGCTTCGTACGGCATGTAGCTACATTAAGAGGAGGGCGGGATCGAAAGATTGGGGAGAGAAGGTTGATGAGGACACGCTAACCATGATACGCGACGTTGTCCAGAGGACGATGCACGATGATCCTGTGAGAGGACAGTGGAACGCGCCCCAGCAGAGCCATGGCGTAGTATGGTGCGACGCGAGTAGTATCGCAACCGGCGCCGTCTTGGAGATAGGGAACGTGATAGTCGAAGATGGAGCGTGGCAGCGGAAGAAGGACGACTACCACCATATTAACGTGTCAGAGTTGGACGCGGTCATAAAAGGAACAAATTTGGCGCTGAAATGGGGGCTGCGTGAGATCGAGATCAGGACGGACTCAGCCACGGTAGCGGGGTGGATGAACTCGGTGCTGACGGCTGAAAAGAGAGTACGCACGAAAGGAGCTGCAGAGATCCTGGTGAAGCGCCGCCTCGGGATCCTGAGAGAGTTAATCGACGAGTTCGGCATGAAGATAAGGGTGAGGAAGGTATCCTCGGAGGCGAACAAAGCGGACGCGCTTACCAGAGTAAAGAGGAGCTGGCTGGAAGCGAAGGAAGAACAGGAAGAGAAGCTCGAGATGTGCGCCGCTGGGTCCTTTCGTGCGAAAGAGTTGCACGAAACGCATCATCTAGGGGTCGATAGGTCATTGTTCCTGGCAAAGAAGGTTAATCCGAACATATCAAGGGAAGAGGTGCGGCATGCGGTGAGGGCGTGTGCCCGCTGTCAGTCCATAAACCCAGCCCCCAGACCACATTCAGCGGGGGAGCTCTGCGTGGAAGAGAACTGGGGACGGCTGGCAATTGACGTAACCCACTATCAAGGCACCAGATACTTATCGATGGTCGACTGCGGCCCAGGGCGGTTCGGCATTTGGCGAGAACTGAAGGCGGAGACTGGAGAAGAGATTGCGCGGGTGATGGACGAGGTATTTTTGGAGCGGGGCCCAGTGGATGAAGTCCTGATGGACAACGGCACGGCGTTTCGGTCGGAGGCACTGAAAGGTACATTGGACAAGTGGAACACAAGACGCTTCTTCCGGGCAGCGTACCGGCCGAGCGGAAATGGGATAGTAGAACGACACCATCGTACAATTAAGGCCATAGCTGAGAGGGCGCGAATACCGCCGACGGAGGCAGTTTTCTGGTATATCTCCCCCAGGTCAGGCCAAGACGACCGCTCGGTTCCGCAAAAGGCTGTGTTCAAATATGATTGGCGGCATCCGCTGCAGGGACCGAAACTGCCGGCCAACGCCGAAGAAGGCCCCGCCTCAGTGCAGGTGGGGGAGGAGGTATGGGTGAGACCAAAGGACAGGAAGTGCACGTCACAGTGGACGAGAGGGACAGTGACGGAGGTGAACTCCCGGAACAATGTTTCTGTTGAGGGAGTGCCGCGACATATCTTGGATATACGGCGGGTAGTGAGTGAAGGAGAAGATGAGGAGGAAGGCCACGGGGCGACAACAGAAGAGGATGGGGTGTCTCAGAGACCCCAGCGCGAAAGACGCCCGCCAAGGTGGCTACAGGACTACGATGTAGAGGAAGGAGAAGACGAGGAGTAGGTTGATCTCTAGATCAAGGGGGGGTGTGTGGTGTGAGCGTGAGTGTGTATGGCGCGGATGGGGACGGACGGTTGGCACCCCCTCCCCCTCTTTCTGGGGGGGGGGAGAGGGGGTCAAAGGGCACGAGCGCTGGTATCCCCCTTCCCACCCGAATGTGGGGGGGTGGCCTCACGTTGGCTTGGGTGGCACAGTGCCGAACAAGGACCGCGCGTGGGTGGTGGTGAATGCGAGTGTGAGTGGAGTGTACAGTACCCGGAAAGGGGGATATGATAAGCTAGCATTAATGGTTAGGAGGTAGGGAATTAGGCTAGAGAAGTGGAGAGTGTGCCGCAAAGGAATGTAAGGGCCCACCCAGGAGCGACCGAAACCGAAGAACCGACGTCATCGACGCACAAGTAAGTACTTTTGAATCACACTTGCTTTGTGGTCGCCTTCACCTTTTCGCATCTTTTCGATCTTTAGTCGTTATTTCCAGGTAGACGGCTAACGCATCGTTCTCCAAATTTAGAGCACTATAACTTACCACGTCCTTTACTCCTGTTAGCTCCACTACCAACTCCGCCTTCGTAAGCCACACGGCGACGTCTCCATTGCCGTCAAACGGCCTTAGGGTGATACTGTTAATCTTGAATGGCTCCTCGGTACTCTTAGGTGCGGTCATCTCGGCGGCGCCTAGATAGCTTGTGGTATTTACTTGCTTTGTACGACGTTTCGCTTATTAAGCGAAACGTCGTACAAATAAAGGCTCCGTCCTCATATGGTGTTTAACTCGTCAATATCTATGTGGGCAATTTCTTCATGACAAAGATAACACTCAACTGAAATATTGTTCCTGATTGGTTGTCGAATTCAAGGTATTGATGGTATACCGAGGCAGAAAATAGTCGAAAGGCTATAATTCTGCATGACTTGACAAGAAAAATAGTTTTGTGGGACTGAGTAGTCAGAATGAGTGGCAGATGCAATTGTAAATTAGTCACAAACCTTGATATTTTCGAAACAACGGTGAAGTCGTGGTTGCAAAATGAAAAAAAATAGTAATATGTTCTGCTTTAATGGCTGAGCGTCGCTAGCGATCATTCGAAAATTTCTGGTACATGAGCAAAATTTAGGTAAAAATTTCAAAAGAATCTCTATGATGGTGGCAACACTCATACAAAGTTATACAAGTGTATTTCGTTTCTATTTTTTATACAGCATAAATAGATAAAATATTGGCAACCTCATTGCATAAAAAACATTCTGTATATTGAAATAGCGTCAACATTTCTACAGCTATTTCGTTTTTTGCTACAGAATTGTTTATGGAGATACTTGGCAACTCCTCCCACCAGCATACCCCCACAAAGACAGTGGACAGGGCACCAGTACTCTTGAGAAGGTCAAAGGTACGTCGCTCCTGGCGTCTCACCGTACGCAACAATTTTGATTCCTCGCCTGTATTGTTGCTGTGATCATGGAAAAATTAACAAGAAACAAGAGAGTAAAGCGGCAGAATATAGAGAGGGCGCCCGTGAGTGCCTGAAATAGAAACAAGAAGGAAAAATAAACTGGAGAAAAGCAGCACAGCTGCACCCAGCACTCCGCAAGCATCTACCGGCCACGCCCACCTTACATCTCCACCCACGCTACACCACTCACCTCATCAGCAAAAAAAGGAGGAAATTGAATATTTGCTATACATTGCAACCATTAAACAAATGGTCGCGAAAATTTAAATCCTCGTCCTGTAAAGTTTATGTTTTTGTTTTTTCCATTGTAATATCTTCAGTTGCTCTTTACAGATTTTTGTCATTCTTGTTTCATTTGAAAAAAAAACATGTTCTTTATTTTCTAGTAAAAAAAAAAAATATTTTTTTTTATTGATGAAACCTGAATTTTGCAGCATTTTTGAAATATTCAGAGAAACAAAAAATCGGAGGTATTAGTTTGATAAAATGTATTCAATAGTTTTTGTTCCCCAGACTTTCATTTCATACCAAGCTGAATGATTTAGAAGGATTTTCCATTAAGTAATTAGTGCTTCACTATATCTTCATTAAAAATTCACTATGCCTTATATATACATGGAAGACAATACCCTGAGGAATTATACACTAATGTAAGGGGTAATTATACCTAAGTTCATTAAATATATATTTGAAAATTTAATTTCACCTACTCTATAAAGCGATGCAACACTCCCTTAATATTTTTTTATCAAACATACTAAGAGAATGGGGAAAGACAAATATGCAGAACCACTCAGGATTGACAAATAGTGGAGACTACAAATAGTAATGATTTTAAAATGTAGTTTCCATATGAGAGATGCTACAGATGAACGTGCCTCTTTATTCTGTGAGGTGACGCATACAAGAAGGTTGGGTTCATCACAGGACTCTATGAAGTAACAGCAGTTCATAGATTCTGTAAAGGCCGAGTCTTGCTGAACAGCATATCCATGTATATTTGAAGTATTAGGGAAGAGTCATATTGACTCATGATATTTTTTTTTATAATATCTCATGTGTTTTTACCGGAGGAAGAACACTACTAGGCTATGATTTTTTTTTTTTTTACTGTGGTAGTGGTTGATATTGGTTATCCTACTAAGAGATACTTGGAATGGGAATGGTGGTTGCATATGAACTTGATTGGAGGAACTGTGGTTTAGTGAACATGTGTACTTAACTAATTGTAGTATACAGGAAAGTAGCAATGATCGTTTGGTTCCATCTTCTATTCTCTAATTTTTTTTTATCATACCTATAGCCTCAGATTCATGTACAGTTCCAACTTAATCTATAGCTTTGATTTTTAATTGTCATATTTAGATTTGAACTCATGTATTGTTTGAGCTTGGGTTATATCACTTCATAAGCTATTTTAAGTATTTATACATCTATATGGAAAACAAAACTGAATTTCTTCACATCCTCTAGACATGTGGTCTTTCTTAATTAATTCCCATGGCCTCTTAAAGCCCTCCATCTTTAATCAGATCTCTTTGATCAATCCAATCTGTCCCCTTTAGTGACCTTAATACTGTAATCATATCACCTCTTTCTCTTTGATCTTTCAAATACGTTGGAAGACCCAGTGCTATTAGCCTGAGTGAACATGCCATTAGGCATATGCTCACAATTGTTGATATGCTTGCAAAAAGAATATTATACTGGATTGGTCCTCTCCTTTATTACAAAGTTATGTTTACAATATACCTTCCATTATTGAATGGATAACATATTTCTAATACTTTTTGTAAAAAAAAAAAAAATATATATATATATATATATATATACATATACAGTATATATATCCATTGACAGCTTACAATTTTGTCTCATCTTTTCAGGTTTGTTTTTGACAAATGACTGAGGAAACTCAAAGCACATGGAACATCTGATTTTGCTCCATAGAATATGAAAAATCACAGTAGAAAGCAGGTTCACAGCAGCTGATTATAGTTCTGTGAATGTGTTGAATTTAATATTAATTCAACCTCTAATTACAAAACCTACTGTGCTTTTTCATTTTATGACAAGAGGTCCTTTATTTCATGCAATGATCTATATTGAATCTCCTGGTATTCCTTCTTTTTTAAATTGTTACTCAAAGCACCTCTCTACCTTCTGCCTTTTTAGAATAACTAGTTCCATTATTTTCCATGTGCAAGAAACTAATCATGTAAGTCTGTAATTCTAATCATTATATCCTTTAGGTATGGTATGAATTAAACTAGTTTCCACAGAGGTGGCAATTTTCTATAATTGTATAACATACCAAAGGGGTTTGAAATGGGATTATCATCCACAATCGTCTTGAGTTTCAAACTCTGTAAGCCTTCTCTAGGTAATGTGCTCTACTTTAATACAGTATTCCTTTTTTTCTATTTAAATATGGGTTAAATATACAAAGAGGATAATAAAAGACAGGTTCACAAATAAGGAGCATCAGGTTACGGTACAATATATATTTGTACATTTCATACTATAGAAATATAAGCAAGCAAGCAAATACCGTGATAAATATATATTTATATATTTCATATTTGAATATATTCATTTATTTATTTTAACAAGAAGCATGCCTATAAGCCCTCAAACAAAACAGTATATAACACAAGTTAGCAGTGCCCACCCATTTCATTGTTATATTTTCAATATATTATTTTTCTCTTGGGAAGCTCCTCAGATCAGTGGCCAATTGGGTTAAGGTCAACTTTATTTCAAAGGAAAGCAGTTTGCACTGGTTTTCATAAACTTTTATAGAATGTAATCCATATAATTTGGGGGAATATAAAACTTTATTACTAAGTATAGAAACTGTCTAAACAAATATGGAATAGATGATAAGGTAAGAAATTAAGGTTTAGCTATGTAAAAATGATCTTTTATCAAATATGCTCTCATTATGAAGATGATCCAGCACATGCTAATTTTTAATTTAACCACAGGTGTACTGTAACTATGGTTCATGTTTTAGTATTTTGTATTGTTAATGCTATACTCAAACTCAAACTGCACAGGGATCAATGACAGGTACCTGCAAGTGGTGGTCCAGCAAGATGGCTGTCAGAGAAAATCATTTCCCTGTCACCCACTTACATGTCTTGTCAATACCCTCTCCTCCATGTACAAGTGCATCCTGAAGAGGTTGACACCCAATCTTTAGACAGGGCCCAGGATCTCTATCAATTTTAACTAAATTTATCACAACCTTTCATAGAACATCTGATAACTGCCTAATAATTTAAGTTGGAAACACAGAAATTGTCTCACACTAATACAACACTGATATTAGTGCAGATCTAAGGACTGTGGAGCTGAGGGTTTCCAGTCAATGAAACTTGAGGCAACAACTATCAAACTGCACATTGGATGTATCATGTGAATATGAACCATGTGATACACTGTTATGTAATACTGAATTTCTTACATTTCAAGTGCAAGTGTTATTGAAAGGAACTTCCACTGTAACCACACCTAAATCCAGAAGGGGCAGCTATCAATCCCTGAAGACTCCTGAAAATGTGTCTATTTGAACTTTAATTCAAGATTTATATAAATGTGTTCTTTTGTGCGAATGGACACACAAGAAGGACTAAACAATTTTATATTACTGTTGATCTTGAAGCAAATATATTCTCTTTTGTTTGCTACATGTGTGACAAGTAAGGGGGGATAGAGAATTTAGACTCTAGAATTATCAATGGCTAGGTCATATGAGTGGAGCATGGTTGAGAAACAAATGAGTTCTTGCAACTAGGTAAATACTAGTCAACATGACCCCATTCTAGTTAATAATACAAATGATATGACAATGATCAGAATTGTCTATTTATTGGTGTATCATATGTATGCCCAGCTGCAAAGCATTGTAAAACACAAGAAATATATTCTTGCAGAAGATTCATTTGATCAAATCATGCACTATACCCTCAAGGTTAATTTGGAGTTTTTAATAATTTTTTCCTTCAAAATATGTACAGTAGGAAGAACTGGTCTTTTAAATTAGTTACAAAACTAATTTGACAGATTATCACACAGTAGGCTACACTACATGAAATAATTTGACTAAATTTGAACAGATTCATCATTTGAATTACAAACTATCTTTTCAGTTAAAGGTTTCCCTTGAACTTTATTAATTGACAACTTCATTTGTGAGAACTAACTCTTCATAGAATTTTTTAGACAAAGCCATGCATCTCTTAGAACAAGATATGATACCCCAAGACTGCCTTCTCAGGATCCAGGAACTGTGTAATGATAATGTGGATTTGTATGCTATCTGCACAAGAAATGCATGAATTAATGTGCAACACAGGTGATGTTGAAGGACTGCACTTTGAATGAGAGTGTAATTCTGAGAGTTTGGACAGGTAATCAATGTAAACTTATACTTTTGTGCAAGTAGATATGGAGTACTGCACTTACCTATGCAGGATGGGTTGTGACAGCATATAACATGTAACTTGTATTTCTGTATGCATAATTATTTTGTTTGCATGTGTTTTGGTATGTATATCCTTTATAGGTACAACCATGTGTGTTTCATATTAGTATTTGTGAATGATATGCACTTGTACAGAGCATATAGAATGACACCAGTGGATTTTACATCTGGTGTACGCACACTGCTCAAAAGTCAGTATGGTTTGTTGCATCTACTGTAGCTAACTACAATTTTCTGCATGGGAGTGATTGACAGCATATTTTACAGTGACAAAAACTTTCAACTAAAAACTACTCTATCTTATGTATAACATAGCTTAAGAGACTATTTATTTGGTACTAATGTCACTTAAACATTCTAGGTATAAATATCTGCTGGTATACTTGATGGAACAGTGACACATAAGCATTGGCCAAGCACACCAAGTTTATGTATGAGGCATATATGATGTAGGCATTGGTCAGTTTTCATGGTCTATGTAATATTTTGCTTCTTAGATGAAGGTGAGGGGTATATGTCAGGAGGTCCTTAGCTGCACTTGAAACCATCACCTTTACCCTATGTGCATATATAACCAGGTTGAGTGGAAGTCATATTGAATCTGAGCTTATGTAGTTCCCTTGTGAGACTAAAGCCTAATGGAACACAGCAGCACACAAGTAGTAGATTGTACAACAATATTTTTGTGTGTGTGCATGTATTTACCAAATTGTATTTGTAATTGTACTATGAAGGAAAGCAGTTTTACTCATGAGATCCTGTTTCTTTTTCCAACTATCATATCTAACTTTGAAATTGCTTATGAATTTAGTTGGGCAATATTAGCTTCTACTCTATTCCAGGGGTTAATGTATCTGTATGTAAATCCTTATTTCTGGACATCCTTTAGACTTTTTTTTTAATTTGCATTTATACCCTCATGATTCTCTCTTGTCCCAGACCATGAGATTTCCTCTGTCAATTTGAACTATTCCCATGTCTTGAATACTACCATTATGTCACTTCTTACTTTTTTTTCTTCCAGTGATGATAGGTTTGATATTTTTTATCTTTGTATGTTTTACCTGTAAGGCCAGGAACATTACAGATGCCAGCACTAATCCCTGATGGACTCTGCTGGTGACTGGTCTCCACCCTTAAATCTCATCTATCACTACTGTTCTTATGGACTGGTCTTTCAGGAAATCCTAAAACCATTCAAGGAGTTTACATGTGAGTCCTTTACTATGTTCCAGTTTCCACAGATTTCTATTATGAGGTTTGTATAAAATTATTTCTCTAAATTAAGTATATACAGTCCACTCGTCCATCTCTTTCATGCACCACTTCATCCACTTTTGAGTAAAAACTTAGTGTATTTGGCACACATGATATTCCATTTCTAAAACCAGACTGGTAATCTGTCAAAGCGCCTATTCTCCAATTATCAATTACATTTCTTTCATATAACTTAGCTATCATATTGGTCATTGTGTGTGTGTGCGTTAGTGTTTACCTAATTGTATTTATCTGCTTGTAGTGTATAGGAAAGAAGCAATTATCATGGGGTCCTCTTATTATCCAGTTATCATACCTATCTTAAAGTTGATGTATGGTTTCAACTTAGGCTATATCTTTTTAGTCTTCAACAATCATATCTTGATTTAAATTCATGTATCATTCCAGTTCAGGTTATATCACCTTCTAGGCTATTTCAAGAGTTTATGCATCTGCAAGGAAATCTGTATTTCTTCACTTCCTTCACACTTGGTCATTTTCATTTTGTTACCTTGTTGCCATGACCTGAGGGTTGGCATCTACCTCTGGTCTTATCTTGCATATCTTTTTGGTTATTTTCCAGTTTTCTGGAGCTGTGGGTTTTAAACTTATTTTGGAAAAATGCTTGTTTATAATGTTGCACTGTTTTTCCAAGTCTTTCATGGGTGAGGGATGGGATTATTTTTGAGTTCTTAATTACCTTATTGTGCCATATTTGTTATTTCTTCTGTCTATAAAGTCTATGTTTTCTCTAATTTTATTTAATTTTATTATTTGTTTTGTAATGTCTTTATTTGGTTATTGAATTTTTTTGTTTTTTTTGTTTTGTTTTTTGTTCTTCGGGATTCAGTTTGCTCATTAATTTATTTCTCTCTTTTGTGAGGGTGGCTGTCTATGCTGAAACTATCATTACAAGAGGTATATTGATTTTTAGGCACCCTGATGATAAGTCTTTAGATTGATTCTTGCATCATCTTTTTAAGATTTAGATATACTAGAATTATGAAAATACACCTATAGTTGATAAGTTTTTCTTCTTTGCTACATACAAGTTTATTTGACATATTCAAAGTCGGCAGGAAAAGAATCTGCATCAGGTAGAAAACATTAGGTATATGTTTTGTACCACACATCTGAAATTGACCACATGGATCAGAAATGCTCTTTATATTTCAGTGGATTGCTTTGATGTGATTCACCAGCATTCCATGCATTGACACTTGAGGAAATGGTACACTATAGCTTAAAACTGCCAGCCCAACTTAATATAAAGCCCTATAACTTTGAGCACATGACTGTATCCTTCATTAATAACTTTTTCATCTTTTGTCAACATCTGATATATAGTTGGTGTGCCACTACAGTCAAGTTATGTGCAAATTTGCAAATTTTTAGTTTCATTTATCTATTTACCTAATTATTTTTGTCCTAGAAAAGTGTATAAAATCTCATATCTGGGTAATATGACTATATTTAGATATAGGTACAATGGAGTAATTTTTTCAGCAATAAACTGCACTTCTTTCCTTGGGGTCATAGAAGTGGTAAAGGAAAGATATAAGGAGGGTAGCAGAATGGAGGGATAGTAGGAGTTAAGTGATCAGCATTCCATTTTGAATGGAAAGTCTCCTGTCACAAAAGAATACTGAGTGACTTGGTCCATAGGGATGTCACAAAAGTCTCTAGAATATTTACTGCATAAAACTTGCCGTCAGAACCCCAAACAATGGAAATTTGATGGAACTAACAATGATACCTACATTTGGTGGTCATGTGAGGTGGATGTCTGAGACACTCATTTCCTGCTGTCCATCTTCAGGACTCACCAACACCATCATGACCTCCATCTGGAGGTGCAACCTCAATGGGCAGACACTCAGTCTTTGGACTGGACCCAAGATTTCTCTCTCTATCAACTTTAACTGTGTTTCTTCCATCTATTTCCATAAAGAGAGTTGAAAACTGGCAACTGCTCCTTTCTTCTGGTGGCAGAAATAGTCCCACATATGTAACACTGATGATATTTCAATGTTTCTTCCCAATGGAATCAATGAGAGGCCCTGAGGACCACAGTGGGGCTGCAAGTTTCCAGTCATTGAAACTTGAGACAACATTAATTATTATTATTATTATTATTATCATTATTATCATCATCATTATTATTACCATAATTAATCAATGTTACTATTCTTGTTCAACATGTACATGGTTGGAGTGGCACAGGAGGTAATTGCAATGGTGATGGGTAGGGATTTGGATCTAGTACGAGTACAAGGAAGCAGGAAGTGACCAAGTTGTCGTTGGCAGATGACACTTCATTATTGCCGAGTTGGAGGAGGGACTGATTCAGTGGTGGAGGGCATGTAAGAGGAAAAGCTAAAAGTAAATGTGGGTAAAAGTAAGGTGATGAGATGTACAAGGGGAGAGGGTGGCAGTGAGATAGAGGTGAGTTTAAGGGGAAAGAGGCTAGAGGAAGAGGAGAGCTTTAAGTATTTAGGGTCATATATAGCAGAGAATGGAGGAGTAGGGATGGAAGTTATATAGTAATGGAAGCAAGTAACTGTCTGGGAGGAATAAAAATGTCTTGAGAAACAGGTATCTGGGGATAAAGAAAAAGAGAAGACTATAATGGGGTGTGCCTACAACACTATATGGAGCAGAAACTTTGAATTTAAAAGAGACAGAAAGGAGGAGCCTAAATGGTTTTGAGAAGTGTTGAAGAAGTATGAGGAGTGTTACAAAGATGGGTTGAGTGAGAAATGAGGAGGTGAGGCAGAGAGTATGGTTAGAAAGAGAGCTGGCAGGTAGGATTGACCAAAGAATACTAGGATAGTTTGGGCAAATGGGAGGGATGAGTGAAGAAAGACTAGCAAAAAGAATGTGGAAGGCAGAAGTGGATGGAGTAAATTCAAGAGGAAGACTATGAATGAGGTAGATGGATGAGAGTGAAAGGGGCTTTAGGTAATAAAGAAATATTTCTTGAACAGGGAAGGGAGAGGGCAAAAGATAGGTGTGAGTGGAGAATGGTTGTGAATGGATGAGAAAATGATGTAACCTGAGGGATTCTTGTCTACTCTGTAAATTCTTAAGTGGATAAAGGGTGAGGGTCACATATAACAAAGTAGTGGAGATAAATGAGCTTTAGTTGTTGGGTCCTACTTTAGATATGCTTTGTCTTGCTGCATTGCCTCTGACCTCAGCAGCGTTGTGGGGAACAGGGATGACCCTTTGTCCACAAAGAACTAAGATAGGACAACAAATAGGTTTTGGATGGGTGAAGGCTGGGTATATGCCTTGACTTGACCAACCCCCTTATAAGGGGGATAGGGGCTTTTGGTACACAATATTGTTGTTGTTGTTGTTATTGTTATTATTATTATTATTATTATTATCATTATTATTATCATTATTATTTATTATTATTATTATCATTATTATTTATTATTATTATTATTATTATTATTATTATTATTATTATTATTATTATTATTATTATTATTACTATTATTATTATTATTATTATCATTATTATCTATTATTATTATTATTATTATTATTATTATTATTATTATTATTATTATTATTATTATTATTATTATTATTATTATTACTATTATTATTATTATTAGGGGGGTTTCTGATAAAATGAAGCAGCCTTGCTGTGGATGTGCTGTGTCTTGCTACATTGTCTCTGACCCAGGGCAGTGGACAAGATGTAGGGATGACCTGTCATCAAGGAGGAGCCAGGAAAAGAGGGAGGGATTGATGGTGAATGGGAGTGGAGTATGTGGGGAGGAAATGGGTGGGAGTGGATTTATGCCTTTGACTCTGGCTATGTCACTTATAAGGGGGAAAAAGCCATTGGTACATGTATGTATTGTTATTGTTATTAGTATTATTTTTACTATTATTATTGACTTGTTTTAGTTGAGTTGCCTTTTATGATGCACAAGAAGATGGTGGAACTATTTCCTCCACCTTAAAGGGATTAGGAAGAGGTGTCACAGACTTGGTAAAGGACAGGTTCAAAGAAACTGGATGGAGGGATGGTAGTAGTACAAAAGTATTACAATTTCTTTATGGCTGATTTTAAAACTAACATAGGCAACTACCTGTTCATATAGAAGTTAAATACAATGGACATTAAAAAAATGATAAATATATGGTGTCCAACTCCAATCTAACTTATTCCTCAGCATTGTGAGCTCAATCACTAAAAATAAGTCAGTGGTTCTTAACTGTTTCCACTCTTTACACTCCCTTCCAATTCACAAGCAGCCCCACAAGGACATATAATTCTGCTGCTGCTTGCATCTCCTTTGTATTTGTATAAATGATGTGTAACTTTGGTCCTTAGGGGCACCCCAAAATAGTCCATAGTATTGGCCATATGTTACCTTGCAGTCAATACCCAAATACAGGCCCTGCTGTGGAGGTGGTAGGATTTGCTGCATTTACTTTTGACCTTGGCAGTGGGTGGGGGATAAGGATGACCCTTCGATCACAAAGAGCTAAGGTAAAATGGACAAGAAATGGGTGTTGGATGGGTGTAGGATTGGTGAAAGGTGGGTGTATGCCTTGGCTGGTCACCTCCCTTATAGGGGGTTAAGGGCCTTTTGGTATCTGTATGATGATGATTATTATCATTATTACTATCATTATTATTGTGGGTAAAAGTAAGGTGATGAGATGTACAAGGGGTGAAAATGGCAGTAGACTGGAAGTGAGCATTAAGGGAGAGCGACTGGAGGAAGTGGATAGTTTTAGATACTTGGGTGCAAATGTGGCAGGAAAAGGTGGAGTGAAGGTGGAGGTAGAATGTAGATTGAGAGAAGCAAGTAAATGCCTTGGTGGATTAAAGAGTGTAATGAGAAATAGACATTTGAGAATGGATGCTAAGAGGAGACTGTATGAAGGAGTGATTGTGCCAACAGCACTGTATGGGGCAGAAACTTGGAATATAAGAGAAGAAGAGAGAAGGAGTTTGAATGTGTTTGAGATGAGGTGTCTGAGAAGTATGATGGGGGTTACTAGGCTAGATAGAGTGAGAAATGAGGAGGTGAGGAGGAGAACTGGGGTGGAAAAGGAGCTGGGAGATAGGGTTGATGAAAGAATATTAGGATGGTTTGGACACATGGAAAGAATGAGTGAAGAAAGACTAGTAAAAGAGGTATGGAAGGCAGATGTGGAGGGAGTGAACATGAGGGGACGTCCTAGGATGAGGTGGATGGATGGATGGGGTGAAGGGGGCTTTGGGGAAGAGGGGAATGTCTGTTGAGGAAGGACGGGAGAGGACAGAAGACAAGGGTGAATGGAGAATGGTTGTATATGGATGATGTTGTGATTGCATGAGGTGGAATGGGCAGGGGGATGGGGGGGTGAGGTAGTATGTGTGAGCAAAATTTGACGCAGCCCGAAGGGATTTCTCCCTGTCCTCTCCTTTTATGCAATGGGGGGGACGGAGAGGGGGGGGTCGCCGATTTAATGAAGCGGCCTTGCTGTGGATGTGCTGTGTCTTGCGACACTGCTTCTGACCCAGGGCAGTGGACAAGGTGCAGGGATGACCCGTCATCCAGGAGGTGCTCAGATAAGAGGGAGGGTGGAGGGGTGTGGAGTGTATTCAGGGATGGAATGGGTGGGAATGATTTTATGCCTTTCCCTTTTTGGCTACCTCCCTTGTAAGGGGGAAAAAGCCTTGGTATATGTATGGGGAAGAGGGGAATGTCTGTTGAGGAAGGAAGGGAGAGGACGGAAGACAGAGGTGAGTGGAGAATGGTTGTATATGGATGATGTTGTGATTGCATGAGGAGGAATGGGCGGGGGGTGGGGGTGGGGTAGTATGTGTGAGTAAATTTTGACACAGCCCGAAGGGATTTCTCCCCGTCCTCTCCTTATATGCAAGGGGGGACGGAGAGGGGGGGTCGCCGATTAAATGAAGCGGCCTTGCTGTGGATGTGCTGTGTCTTGCGACACTGCTTCTGACCCAGGGCGGTGGGCAAGGTGCAGGGATGACCCGTCATCCGGGAGGTGCTCAGATGAGAGGGAGGGTGGGAGGGGTGTGGAGTGTATTTAGGGATGAAGTGGGTGGGAGTGTTTTTGTGCCTTTCCCTTTTTGGCTACCTCCCTTGAAAGGAGGAAAAAGCCTTGGTATATGTATGTATGTATTATCAATTATTTAGTAATTGTATGTATGTTTGATGATTATCATTATTATTATTATTGTTATTATCATTATTATTATTATTATGAAAATTTGATGATTTATATATTTTAAATAATTCTTCGTGAAGGACTTCTTTAATGGCTCTTCTACTAACTGAGTTACAAAGCAGGAAGTTCATTATGCTTAGATGAATTCCATCTCATATAATTTTTCTTGTGTATTTGATTTCTTCATAATTTCCAGGACAGTGGGAACCCTATTGAAATACTTTAACATTGATGAATGTTGTACTAAAGCTTAGGACTGAACATTATATATATATACATATATATATATATATATATATATATATATATATATATATATATATATATATATATATATATATATATATATATATATATATATATATTATATATATATATATATATATATATATATATACATATATATACATATATATATATATATATATATATATATATATATATATATATATATATATATATATATATATATATATATATAATTTTTTCCTTCTAATTATTAATTATTTTCAGCATTCAAAACAGAGGGTTTGTTTAACAACTTGAATGTAATGTATAGTACCTAATTGTTAAAAGTAGCCACTGAATCAATAAGTTTGTGTTGTATGGCACATGAGGTGATCATCAC
The DNA here is from genome assembly GCF_046742065.1 of Oratosquilla oratoria. Classification (NCBI taxonomy): domain Eukaryota; kingdom Metazoa; phylum Arthropoda; class Malacostraca; order Stomatopoda; family Squillidae; genus Oratosquilla; species Oratosquilla oratoria. Next base: position 16,590,364 of record NC_134818.1, on the reverse strand, counting down.
TCAGAAACTAAAAGGAATGTGAATGTTGCATACTTTCAGCTCATTCTTAATGAATAAGCTATTCTGGTTGATAAGTCTATAAAGGATCACTGTTGGGCACTGTACTGCAATCCCATCTCAGTGATTTCCACAAGCTTCTTTGAAACCAAACAAGGAAATATACCAGAAATACTCCTGAAAAAGTACCTTCTTTGTGAAGGATAATAGTTTCTTAATTGATTTCAGTAAGAAGCCAGAATATACCAAATATTCTAGAGTGATATGATACAAAATTTTGCATTTCTTGGTCATACAGGAAATGCAAGTTGAATGGGTCATATAATAACAGTATAACACCATATGAGGACAGAGCCTTTATTTGTATGATGTTTTGCTTATTACAGCTAATAAGTGAAACATCATAAAAATAAAGGCTCTGTCCTCATATGGTGTTTAACTTGTCAGTCTTGTCGGCAACTGCTACTTTCATAAAAATAACAGTGTAGCCACATCTGGTACATGGTGTATGAACCATTCCTCAAAATGGCAGAAGGTCAAGTGAATCCAAAATGACCAAGATGCATGTTGAAATTGAAATAGTAGAAGATAACTTGGAAGTGGAGTAGTTTTTCTATATTAAATAAATTGCTCAATTATTTGGCTACATTTTGTATCAAGAGATGCATGTTTTTCATTTAACAATTTGGAAAATGGGTAGGAATATATTGTATAAAAATATTGCCCTAATGTAACTGTAATTTTACAAAGTGGTTAAAAGCACAGCAGTATTTTGAGCTTCATTCATTGGGCTTGCCTATGATGAGCATGCTACTGATAAATCTGGAAGTCATTATGAAAACTGTATAACAAGTATGATATACTTCTATAGGCCAGGAAGCATTCAGTACCAGAGTTGACAAAAGTAGGAAGGACAACCTTCTTCTTACAAACTCCTCTTGTTCAACAGCTTTGCTCACTGCACCTTTAGTGTCTGAGTAACTCTTAGTATGGTTAATATCTGGTTATTTTTTACTACAACATTTAAAAATGCCTAAATACAATGATAAAATACACTATATGCGCAGGATCTCTGTGGGTAGATATTATGCAAAGCAACATGTAAAACACAGTGCTATATGTTTACTTTCTCATCTTACTACCTAATACATCTATCATATTAGGTTAATTTTTAGTGATTTGGCAAAACATGGTTAATATAGAGGCAGATTCATGAGACATACTCATGAAATGTAAAAAAAAAAAATATCAAATGCAATGTTTGCTAAAGCAAAACCAAACCAGCCCTTGACTTGTTCAAAGTTAATGTTGACTTTGTAAAAAGTGATGTAGTTGAAATTAGTGAGTTACTGTACTATAGATCTGTCACTCAATTTTGGAGTTGGCCATGATAAGAAATTTAAATAACTGCAAAAGCAGTCATATTTCATAATCGCATGGTACCACAGAGAACATTAATGTCTGTGGCACAGATAATTACTTTTTATGCAAATTGGCCACCTGGATGAGGTAAAGTTGTTGCAAATGGTCCACAGCTACTTAGATTCTGTTTGGCCTAGCGCAGATACCTTACTTTTTATTTTGTTGAGCGATGTGAAGGACACCCTTCAGAAGGTCATCCTGAGAGCCAATGTAGGAGAGTGAGAATGACCTGGATTGTCGACAAACCTTGAGGCTTCCCTTAGAGAACTTGTTATCATTTCTTTTAGGTGAAGAGATAATAGTTGTAGTTGGAGCAACAGAACTAGGATTCAAGACAGGTTTCTTGTAATTCTTACAGAGTGACTGAGAACGGCCAACTGTAATGCGTGGGCTGTGGTCTTCTTCAGGTGGTTCTCCTCTCCTTCGCCGCAATAGTTTGCGATGTCCTTCACGGGGATCCTCACCTTTTGAGGCATAACTACCATCTTGCACTCCATGTGCTTCTTCTGCTCCAGATTCGAGAATGGTTCCTCCTTCTACAATGTCCAAACCTCCAATACCCATCGCAGTATCACCTTCAATGCTATGGCCTTCAGGCAGAGCCATATCATCTACTTCTTGGTAGATTCCTACATCCTCCATCATCTCACTCTCATCTCTTCTGCATGTGAAGGAACCTCGTCCACTGAATGATGTTCTTGTACTGCCTGGTTCTCTTCCATTTAGAGACTCCCTTCCACTTAAAATAGATTCCCTTCCACTTTTGATAGATTCCCTACCACTGACAGATCCCCTTCTGCTTACTGACCCCCTAGCACTGAGGGAGTCTCTTCCACACAAGGACTCACGGCCAGCAAGAGACTCCCTTCCGCTGACAGAGCCTCGTGCACTGAAGGATCCTCGCACGCTGCTTGCTCCCCCATCATCTTTAAAACTGCTTGATCGTGCCGAAGACCTTGGAAGTCGTACACTACCTGTCCTGAGTCCTAAACTGCCACTGCAACCTCCTCCAAGTCTTCCGGCATCCATGCTGCCTCTCTTTAGATGTGGATGAAGGAGAGGCAGCTCAAGAGATTGCCTACACTCACAGCAAACTTGAGGACGCCTTCTTTCGGAGTAACCCCGTTGAAGAATCTTAACATCTCCACCTCCAAAATCTTTGTCAATAACAGAGACAAAGAAATGATTGTTGGAGACAGGTCGCATGTAGCAGGGAGGGCCAGCCAAACTGTTACTTCTGGTCACGTGGGTTGTGCATTGTGATGTTGAGTTTGCACTGTTAAGGTCCTCCTTACCAAAGGGTGATGGTGAGACACGTCCTGCTAGTTGTGGAGAGGTCACAAAGAGTGGTGACATATCTGCAGCCATGGGAATAGCAAGGGATGTGATGGGTGTCTCAGGACTGTTGCTTGTGATGCCTGTGGAGTAGGAATTCTTGCGGCCCAGCTCAGCCAAGGTCACTGAGTCAGAGTGATTTCTTGACCTGAATTTGTGATCATTGCCTGTATAACAACGACGAACTTTGGTTACGTACAATAATTACCGCCCTTAACTCAAGTTTGGTAAACAAATACATCCTAAGCACCATCAAAGTGTTCTAATTTACCATATAAAATAACTCTAACTAGAAATGACTAACAGGTAATTTTGTTCTAAACTGAATTGATTTTGGTATTCTAAAGCATTGAAGTCATAACTCCAGTACACAAATATTCATCATTTGTTCATTGGTATATAGATTCATGGTATGCCATTATAGGTGGACTAGAAAATATATTGCAGTTATGTATTGATCAATCAAAACCATGAGCAAATATTATTGTAGATCATTATACTGATGGTTTGTCACTATTCTAACTGAAATATATATTAACATCTGTGGAGAAGGAACATATTAATTCTTTGCATGGGCATGCCAAGAGAAGTCTGATGTTATGAAAAATGGCATGCATGTTATGAAATTAAAGAAGGTACTGTATATACAACAGCATATCAAACATGATATAAATATTTGATACCTGGAAGACAATATAGAACTTGGTGTGATGGTAATGAATGAAATTGGATTGCTGCTGTAATTGTCACTGTTATACTTGGTCACCATTCCTGCCATGCAGTTATGCCATATTCCATGGAATAGTTGTATAAAAAAATCATATTAGGAGTATATTCCATGGAATCACTAAGACTCAGATCCAAAATTATTCTATTAAATAATATGGGAGCATGCTGTGAAACCATGCACAAATTAAGTTACTTGAAGAATCAGCATTTAGACTTTACACTGCAAAATGTCACCACAGGGTTTCAAGCAGCCTGTGGTATATGTATATATGTATATATATATATACATACATACATACATATACCAAGGTTTTTTTTCCCCCTTACAAAGGATGTAGCCAAAGTAAAAGGCATAAATCCATTCCCACCCATTTCATCCTAACATACGCCACTCCTATTCCCCTCCCTCCCTCTTTTCTTGGCTCTTCCAGGATTACAGTTCATCCCTGCATCTTGCCCACTGCCCTGGGTCAGAAACAATGCAGCAAGACACAGCACATCCACAGCAAGCCTGTTTCATTTAATTGGTGACCCACACCTCTTTTCATCCCCTCATGCAGAAAAAGAGAGAATGGGGAGAATTTTTGGGGGGGCTGTGTCAAAACATCATTCACACATACTCCCTAACCCCCCAATCTCCCATCCACTCCTTTCCATGCATCATAGCATCATCCATACACAGCCACTCTCCACTCACCCCTATCTTCTGTCTTCTCCCTTTCTTCCTCAACAGACATCCCCCTCTTTCCCAAAGCCCCTTTTACCCCATCCATTCATCTCATGCTCAGTTGCCCCCTCCTGTTCACTCCATCCACCTCTGCCTTCCACACTTATTTTACTAATCTTTCTTGACTCATTCTTTCCATGTGTCCAAACCATATGTATGTGTATATATATATATATATATATATATATATATATATATATATATATATATATATATATATATATTTTTTTGTGGATCTCAATGCAAAGGAAGTACCTTATTGTATTTAAAGGGAAGGGGAAAGCTCGTGGAGTAGTGGGAAAGTGAGGAAAAAGGAGAAGGGGAGGGATTACTGAGGGAAATGGAAGGAAATGAGGAAGGGGAGGACTTGGTCCAGGAGGCCAGGCGTCTTGTAAACAAGAGAAGGACCGATGATTTTGGTGAAGGGATTAACAAAAATGTAAAGATTAGAAATATAGATAAGAGCAGAACAATGGAAGGTGAGGATAATAATTTCCAGGGATTTAATGAGGGGGGGGGAGGCAGATACCAACCTCTCCCAATCAGCAAGACTAGAGGAAAAACTTGAACAAATGACCGAACATTGGGAGAATAGGTTCGGTAACATAGCAAAGATTGTGCAGAGAGTTGAAAAATTGGAAGAACTAGAGAAGGTGAACAAAAACTTAACTAATGAAATAGAAGAATTAAAAAGACAGTTAAAAGAAGTAAAAGAGGAAAATAAAGAATTAAAGAGGAATAATACGGACAACAAAGAGGCCATAGCAAAAGAAGCACAGGGTTGGAAAAAATCCAAGAAAACAGTAAAGTTGCATTTACTGACATAATTAAACAGCAAATAAAAGAACAAACTAAAGACTCAGTTATTAAAGTGATGAGACAGAAGGAGAATATATTAAGAGACTTAGCAGATAAAAAGAAATGTATAATAATATTAGGAATGGAAGAGATACATAACCTAAATAGAACCACAAGAATCAATGAGGAAAAAGAATAAGTAAGCAGTTTACTAGAATTAGTTTAGGAAGATGAACCTGAAATCATGAAACAAATTGAAGAGATGTATAGGCTCGGAAAGTATAGTACAGATAAGACCAGACTGATTAAGATTAAATTCAGGTCACAAACGATGGCAGAGAATATCCTAGCAAAAACAGGGAAACTAGCAGCAAGTGAACAATATAAAAAGGTACTGGATAAAAAGAGAAATGAATGAAGAGGAAAGAGAGGAGGAAAAAATGAAAAGACATGAAGCTAAGGAAAAAAACGAGAAGAGAACAGAGTCAGAAAAAGAGAAATTCTATTGGAGAGTAGTGAATATGAAAGTGAGGAAATATGACATACTAGAGAAAAACAGAAGGGAAACAGAGAATACAATGGAAGTGGTAGAAAACTTAAAGTGTCTTACACAAATATAGATGGATTAATAACAGGATTGAATGAGCTGAATGACTATCTGAAGGAAAAAGATCCGGACATAATGGGAATTGTAGAAACAAAATTAAAAGGTCCACTACCACCCAACAGTGTAGGACATGATGCATATAATTATTGGATTAGAAACAGAGAGACAAAGCAAGGGGGTGGAGTTATGTTCCTGACTAAGAAGGATATAAACATGAGGTGTGTCACATATGGAAAGAATACAGTAAAGATGATTATGATTGAAGTGGAAGACAGAGATAAGAAGAACAGAAAGTTTGTGATAAATTATATGCCTCCAAAAACAGCCTCGTGGGAAGAGAGTGAACATAAAAGTATGTTAGAAGACACAAGGATAACATTAAATAAGATAATGGAAGATGGAGGAAGAATAGTTATGATGGGCGACTTTAATTGCAAAGATGTCTGCTGGGAAGAAATGACAGTAAAGGGTTGAGACGGCTCATGGGGAAATGTTCTACTCGAGATGATTATTGACCATACAATGACACAGTGGATACAGGAGAACACTAAGTATAGAAATGAAGAAGAACCATCGAGACTAGACCTAATAATTACATCTGAACCTAGAATAGTGGAAAAGATTGAATATAAAACACCAATAAGTAAAAGTGACCACATATTGATTGAACTGGAACTAAATGAGGAAAAATACATGAAAAGAAATGAACAATATAGAAAAGGAAGAATGATGTATGAAAAAACAAACTTTGATGAAATAAGAGAATTCTTTCAAAAAGAAAACTGGGAAGGAATATACAAAGAAGAAACAACAGTGAAAGAGGAATGGAATATTTTGACAAAAATTTGTAAAAAAGGAGTGGAAAAGTATGTCCCAAGACAAAAACAAGAAAAAGAATATATAAAGTGCTGGTACAACAAAAGTTGTAGGGAGTTAAAAGACAAAAGAGCTAAAGCTTGGACCAAATAGAAGAAACACAAAAGGTCTGAAAAATGGAAAATATATACTTGTTATAGAAATGAATATGTACAAATGTGCAGAGGAAAAGAGAAAATATGAAAAAGATGCCATAGAAAAATGTAAAGATCAACCAAAATTATTTTACAGATTTGTAAACAACAAGGGTAGTGGGCAAGGGATTGGAGATGGTTAAAGAAAATGGAGAAAAATGGGAGGTGAGCCAGCTGTTGTTTGCGGACGACACTGCGCTTGTGGCAGGATCGGAGGAGGGATTGAGGGAGTTGGTGACAGAATTTGGGAGAGTATGTGATAGAGGAAAGCTAAAGATAAATGTGGGTAAAAGTAAGGTGATGAGATGTACAATGGGTGAAAGTGGCAGTAGACTGGAAGTGAGCATTAAGGGAGAGCGACTGGAGGAAGTGGATAGTTTTAGATACTTGGGTGCAAATGTGGCAGGAAAAGGTGGAGTGAAGGTGGAGGTAGAATGTAGATTGAGAGAAGCGAGTAAATGCCTTGGTGGATTAAAGAGTGTAATGAGGAATAGATGTTTGGGAAAGGATGCTAAGAGGAGACTGTATGAAGGAGTGATTGTGCCAACAGCACTGTATGGGGCAGAAACATGGAACATGAGAGAGGAAGAGAGAAGGAGTTTGAATGTGTTTGAGATGAGGTGTCTGAGAAGTATGATGGGGGTTACTAGGCTAGATAGAGTGAGAAATGAGGAGGTGAGGAGGAGAACTGGGGTGGAAAAGGAGCTGGGAGATAGGGTTGATGAAAGAATATTAGGATGGTTTGGACACATGGAAAGAATGAGTGAAGAAAGACTAGTAAAAGAGGTATGGAAGGCAGATGTGGAGGGAGTGAACATGAGGGGACGTCCTAGGATGAGGTGGATGGAAGGGGTGAAGGGGGCTTTGGGGAAGAGGGGAATGTCTGTTGAGGAAGGACGGGAGAGGACAGAAGACAGGGGTGAATGGAAAATGGTTGTATATGGATGATGTTGTGATTGCATGAGGTGGAATGGGCGGGGGGATGGGGGGTGAGGTAGTACAGTATGTGTGAGCAAAATTTGACGCAGCCCGAAGGGATTTCTCCCCGTCCTCTCCTTTTATGCAATGGGGGGACGGAGAGGGGGGGTCGCCGATTTAATGAAGCGGCCTTGCTGTGGATGTGCTGTGTCTTGCGACACTGCTTCTGACCCAGGGCAGTGGACAAGGTGCAGGGATGACCCGTCATTCAGGAGGTGTTCAGATAAGAGGGAGGGTGGAGGGGTGTGGAGTGTATTCAGGGATGGAATGGGTGGAAATGTTTTTATGCCTTTCCCTTTTTGGCTACCTCCCTTGTAAGGGGGAAAAAGCCTTGGTATATGTATGTATGTAAACAACAAACTGAAAAACAAACAAGATTTGGAGAAATTAAGACAAGGAGGAGTTGAATACACAGAGGAAATAGAAATGGCAGAAATTATGAACAAGCATTTTAAATCAGTGTTTACAAGGGAGAACATACAACCTGAAGAGATTGAATGGAAAGAGAATGTCCCCCCTATGAAAAAAATAGAAGTAACAAAGAATGAAATAATGAAACACTTGAGTAATCTTGATGTCAGAAAATCGCATGGACCAGATGAAATAGCAAACTGGATTTTGAAAGAATGCAGGAATGAACTGGCAGACAAAATACATAGCATAATAAACAGTTCCTTGAAAGAAGGAAAAGTTCCAGAAGATTGGAAAAAAGCAAATATAGTACCTTTATATAAAGGGGGAAATAAAGAAGACCCTACCAACTATAGACCAGTCTCTCTAACAAGTACAATAGCAAAAATTTGTGAAAGAATTGTCAAAAGTAGATGGGTAAAATATTTAGAAAAAAATGTGCTAAATCCAAGGCAATTTGGATTCAGACAAGGACGATCATGCGTCACCAATTTAATATGTTTCTATTCAAGGTTAATAGATATAATACAAGAAAGAGATGGATGGGCTGATTGTGCATTTCTAGACCTAAAAAAAGCTTTTGACAAAGTACCACATAAGAAGTTGCTTAAGAAATTAGAAACTGAAGGAGGAATACAGGGCAAACTGCTTAAATGGATGGAAGACTTTTGCAAGAAAGAAAAATGAGAGTAGTGATAAGAGACAAACACTCAAAATGGGATGAAGTAATAAGTGGTGTTCCACAAGGAACAGTTCTGGCCCCAATAATGTTTGCTATATATATTAATGATATGGATGAAGAAATTGAGAGTTATATGAGCTTTGCAGATGATGCAAAACTTTAAAAAAAAAAGTGAACATGGAAGAAGATTGTGAGTCACTACAGAGTGATCTAAATAAAGTATGGGAATGGAGTAAGAAGTGGAAGATGGAGTTCAACACTAAAAAGTGTAGTATAATGGAATTTGGAAAAAACAAAAACAGAATAACAGGATCATATAAATTGGGAGAAGAAGGAATAAAAAAAGTAGAAATGAGAAGGACCTGGGAGTCATTGTTATGAATAATATGTCAGCTGAGAAACATAAATAAGATTTTTGGAGAAACTTATAACTTAATAAGATCAATCAAAGTGGCATTTACATACCTGGATGAAGAAATGGTGAATAAAATTCTAATCACTCTGATGAGACCAACATTGGAATGATGTGGTCACCAAGTACAAAAAAAAAATGTATAAAAAAACTTGAAAGAATACAAAGAGCAATTACAAAATTGGCACCAACACTCTCAAAACTATCATATGAAGAGACTAGCAAAACTTGAGCTACAGACACTAGAGCAAAGAAGAGAGGAGATTTGATAGCTATTTACAGAATCATGAAAGGCATAGAAATTATTGATAGAGAGAATCTAATAAAATGGGATGATAGAAATACAAGAGGACACGGAAAGAAAATCAAGAAAGACAGCTATAGAAGAGATGTGAAAAAGAACAGCTTTCCTCACAGAGTAATAGACAGTTGGAACAAGTTAGATGAGAAAGTGGTGTGTGCAAAAACAATACATGAATTTAAGAACAGTCTAGATAAAATGAGATATGAAGACGGGACACCACGAGCATAGCTCCCCTTTCCGTAAAATACAAATAGGTAAATACAACTAGGTAGGTAAATACACATGATCGTCGGATTGATGGCGAAGATTGGAACTCCGGGGGGGGGGGGGATTGTGGATTTCAACGAGGGAGTACGTACCTGTGTTGTATTAGTTGGGAAGGGGAAAGCTCATGGTGTAGTGGGAAGGTGAAGAAAAAGGAGAAAGGGAGGGGATTATTGAGGAAAATGGAAGAAAATGAGGAAGGGGAGGAATGAGCCCCGGACGTCAGAACGGGCGTAAACAAGAGATGTGCAGACGACACAGCTGAAGTCAAAGAAGTCAGTAAAGGGGTTAAAATTAGAAATATAGATAAGAGCAGCTCAATAGAAAGTGGAGATAATTATTTCTATGGATTTAATGAGGCTCTCCCGATTAGCAAGTCTAGAGGAAAAACTAACAAAAATGAATGAATTATGGGAGGTTAGGTTTACCCAACTAGCACTGATTACACTAAGAGTTGATAAATTGGAAGAACTAAAGGAGAACCAAAAACCTAAATAAATAGAAGAATTAAAAAGACAGTTAAAAGAAGTAAAAGATGAAAATGAGGAATTAAAGAGGAATAATAAAGAGAATAAAGAGTCCATAGAAAAAAAGGTATGTGGTTGGAAATAGGTTCAGGAGAATAGCAAAATTAAATCTAATTTAGAGATATAGTGAAACACCAAGATGAAGGAACACCCTAAGGACACAGTTATTAAAGTGATGAGAGAAGAGAATATAGTAAGAGACTTAGCAGATAAAAAGAAAGGTATAATTATGTTAGGAATGGACGAGAAACATAATCCAAATAGGACTACAAGAGTAAGAAAGGAGAAAGAGTGAACAGGGTACTAAAAATATTTCAAGAAGGTGAACAGGAAATAGGGAAAGAAATTGAAGAAATATATAGACTAGAAAAATACAGTAAAGAAAAGACCAGACCAATTAAGGTTAAATTCAGGTCACAAATGACAGCAGAGAATGTCTTAGCAAAAACTGGGAAACTAGTAGAATGTGATCAGTGCAAACAGGTATGGATAAAAAGAGAGACGAATAAAGAGGAGAGGAAGAAAAAAAGAATCAAAGCTAAGAAAAAACAAACAAGAACAGAACAGAGTCAGACAAAGAGAAATTCTATTGGAGAGTAGTAGATATGAAAGTGAGGAAATGGTTCATAGGAGAGAAAAACAGAAGGGAAACAGAAAACACGATGGAGGTAACAGAAAATTGAAAGTGTCCTTCACAAATATAGATGGATTAATAACAGGCTTGAATGAACTGAATGATTACCTGAAGGAAAATGAACCTGACATAATGGGAATTGTGGAGACAAAATTGAAAGGTCCATTATCACCCAACAGTGTAGGACATGGTACATATAATTGTTGGATTAGAAACAGAGAGGTAAAACAAGGTGGTGGAGTTATGTTCCTGATTAAGAAGGATATAAATATGAGGAATGTTTCATATGGAAATAATAGAGTGGAGATGATTATGATGGAAATAGAGGACAGGGATGGGAAGAGCAGGAAGTTTGTGATAAATTATGTGCCTCCTAAAACAGCTTTGAGGGAAGAGAGAGAACACAAAAATATGTTAGAAAACACAAGGATAACACTAAATAAGATAATGGAAGATGGAGGAAGAATAGTTATAATGGGTGACTTTAATTGTAAAGAAATCTGCTGGGAAGAGATGACAGTGAAGGGTGGAGATGACCTATGGGGAAATGTACTTCTTGATATGATTATAGAACATACAATGACACAATGGATACAAGAGAATAGGTATAGAAATGAGAAAAAGCCATTGAGACTAGACCTAATAATCACATCAGAACCTGAAATACTGGACACGATTAAATATAAGACACCAAGAAGTAAAAGTGACCATATATTAGTTGAACTGGAACTAAATGAAGAAAAATATATGGGAAAACATGAACAATATAGAAAGGGAAAAATGATGTATGGAAAGACAAATTTTGATAAAATGAGATTTTTTTTTTTTCAAAGCAGACTGGGAAAGGATATACAAAGAGGAAACAACAGTAGAAGAGAAATGGAATATTTTGACAAAAATCTATAAGGTAAGAGTGGAAAAGTATGTTCCAAGACAAAAACAAGAAAAAGGATATGTAGAATGTTGGTACAACAGAAGATGTAGTGAGTTAAATGATAAAGTGGATAAAACATGGATAAAATGGAGGAAACACAAAAATCCCGAAAAATGGAAAATATATACTGGTTATAGAAATGAATATGTACAAGTGCACAGAGAAGAAAAGAGAAAATACGAAAAGGATGTCATAGAAAAATGTAAAGATCAACCAAAACTATTTTATAGATTTGTAAACAACAAACTGAAAAACAAACAAGAATTAGTGAAACTACGACAAGGAGGAATAGAATACACAGAGGAAATAGAAATGGCAGAAATTATGAACAAGCATTTTAAATCAGTGTTTACGAGGGAGAACATACAACTTAGAGATGTTGACTGAGAGGGGAAAGTCCCCCTATGGAAGAGATAGAAGTAACAAGGAATGAAATAATGAATCACTTGAGTAATCTCAATGTTAGAAAATCGCATGGTCCAGATGAAATGGCAAACTGGATTTTGAGAGAATGCAGGAACAAACTAACAGACAAAATACATAGTCTAATAAGCAGTTCATTGAAGGAAAAGTTCCAGAAGACTGGAAAAGAGCAAATATAGTACCAATATATAAAGGGGGAAACAAAGAAGACCCTACAAACTATAGACCGGTCTCTCTTACAAGTACGATAGCTAAAATTTGTGAAAGAATTATCAAAATTAAATGGGTAAAGGATTTGGAAAAAACAATGTACTATATCTGAGGCAGTTTGGATAGAGATAAGGAAGATCATGTATTTACCTAGTTGTATTTACCTAGTTGTAATATACAGGAGGGGAGCTATGCTCGTGGTGACCCGTCTTTGTATCTCTCCGCATCAAGTTTTATCTTAAAATCTTGTATAGCGTTAGCACATACTGTTTTGTTGTCTAATTTGTTCCATGTATTTATCGCTCTGTGTGGGAAACCGTTCCTTTTCAAGTTTTTTCTATAACTATCCTTTTTCAATTTTTTTCCGTGTCCTCTTGTTTTACCGTTTTCCCACACTAATAGGTCGTTCCTGTCTAAAACTTCCATTCCTTTCATTATTCTGTAGATAGCAAATCTCCTCTTTCTCTTCTTTATTCCAGAGTTGGTAGGTTCAATTTGGATAGTCTTTGCTCATATGTTAGTTCGGCGAGTGTCGGTGCTAGTTTAGTTGTCGCTCTTTGTAATCTTTCTAGTTTCTTAATATTCTTTTTGGTACTGGGTGTCCAAAGTGATGCTGCGTACTCAAATTTTGGTCTTATTAGTGTAGTTAGTATTTTCCTTATCATTTCTTCGTCCATATAAGTAAATGCCACTTTGATTGCTCTCAATAAGTTGTAGGTTTCTCCGAACATCTTATTTATATGCTTATCTGGTTTCATGTCCTTTCCAATCATCACTCCAAGATCTTTTTCATAGTTTTTTTTTCTTCCCCAATTCTGTAATCTTTTGATATTCTGTTTTTACTCTTTCCAAATTCCATTATACTGCATTTCTTAATATTGAATTTTACTTCCCACTTTTGAGTCCAATTCCATATTGTGTCTAGATCTTGTTGCAATGAGTTGCAGTCCTCTTCCGTTTTTACCTTCCTAAGTAATTTTGCATCATCTGCAAAAAAATTTATATAGCACTCCACGCCTTCATTCATGTGTCACAAACTTGATGTGTTTGTATTCATGATTAATAGATATAATACAGGAAAGAGATGGATGGGCTGATTGTGCATTTCTAGACCTGAAAAAAGTTTTTGATAAGGTGCCACATAAGAAATTGCTAAAGAAATTAGAAACTGTAGGAGGAATACAGGGCAAACTACATAAGTGGATGGAAGACTTCTTGCATGAAAGGAAAATGAGAGTGGTGATAAGAGACAAACATTTCAATTGGGATGAAGTGATTAGTGGAGTTCCACAAGGAACAGTTTTGGCCCCAATAATGTTTGCTATACATATTAATGATATGGATGAAGGAATTGGAAGTTATATGAGCTTCTTTGCAGATGATGCAAAAATGTTGAAAAAAGTGAACACTGAAGAAGATTGTGAGTCACTGCAGAGTGATCTCAATAAAGTATGGGAATGGAGTAGGAAGTGGAAGATGGAATTCAACATTAAGAAGTGTAGTATAATGGAATTCAGAAGAAGCAAAAAAAGAATAGTGAGATCATATAAATTGGGAGAGGAAGAAATTAAAAAAGTGAAAAAAGAGAAGGACCTAGGAGTCATTATTATGAATGATACGTACCCTGAGAAACATATAGACAAAGTTTTTGGAGAAACTTATAATTTAATAAGATCAATCAAAGTGGCATTTACATACCTGGATGAAGAAATGGTGAAGAAAATACTAGTCACTTTGATAAGACCAAAATTGGAGTATGCAGCGACGATGTGGTCACCAAGTACAAAAAAAATGTATAACAAAACTTGAAAGAATACAAAGAGCAATTACAAAATTGGCACCAATGCTCTCAGAACTATCATATGAGGAGAGGCTGGCAAAACTTGAGCTACAGACATTGGAGCAAAGAAGAGAGGAGACTTGATAACTATTTATAGAATCATGAAAGGCATGGAAATTATTGATAGAGAGGATCTAATAAAATGGGATGGTAGAGATACAAGAGGACATGGAAAGAAAATCAAGAAAGACAATTATAGAAGAGACCTGAAAAAGAACAGTTTTCCCCACAGGATAATAGACATTTGGAACAGGTTAGATGAGAATGTGGTGTGTGCAAAAACGATACATGAATTTAAAAACAGTCTAGATAAAATGAGATATGGAGACAGGACACCATGAGCATAGCTCCCCTTCCCGTAAAATATAACTAGGTAAATACAAAAGAGAGGGGTGGGTTGACTGCATGTGCCTGAACCTAGAGAAAGCATTTGATAAAGTACTTCATTGTTGACTTATGTGGAAAATGAAGCATGTTGGAGGACTGAGAGGCAAACTATTAGAATAGATTAAAGACTTTTTGAAGGAAAGATACATGAGGACAGTAGTAAAGGACAATGTCAAGCTGGAGAGTAGTAACGAGCAGATTTCCACAAGGTTTAGTGTTTGGACCAATAATGTTTCCTGTGTTAATGACATGATGGAAGGAATGACAAGCTATGGCAACATGTTTGCAGGTGATGCAAAATTCATGAGAAGAGTGAAAAATGAGGAGGATGGTAGAATATTGAAAAAAGATCTACATACTATTCTTACATGGAGCCAAGAATGGGAAACGAAGTTCAATAAAAAAAAAAAAAAAAATGCAAAGTATTTGAAATGGATAATAGCAGCAAAAGGCCATCCCTAGCTAAACTATTCCTTGAGAAGCAAACATATCTACTTACTTTTCCATCAGTGGTCCATATGATACTACATTATACATTTTTCTAATTTTCGTTATTGCTATTATAGCAGGCAATGAGATGAAATTAGTAGCAAATATTCAAAGCCTAAATTATACTGACTAGCTGGTATTTTGTTGGTAAAAATGGCATCCTACTCATGCTAAGCATAGACTAGCTAGTGCATCATGTGCTCTGCTAAGAAAATCTAAATTTAATTAAAAAAAGGCTATCTAGAACACATTAATGGTGCATAGGCGATTGAAAAAATGTCATTCCACTTGCATTATCTTGGCAACTTACTTCTGGTGGAGGATCTGTAGGAGGAGGCAACGGAGGGATTGAGCCAACGGCCATCAGGTGAGGCATCTTTGAAACAGCAACGCCTCCAGAGCCATCTAAGATCAGATCGGAAACCTTCGCTCATGAAGTAGTAGATGAAGGGGTTGTAGGCTGTGGCTGACTTGCAGAACAGTGAGGCACCCAGCTTGACCCCTGTGGAGCGTTGGTTGTGCTTAGTGTAGTTATTTATGTTCAAACTTGAGGTTACCATGCACGAAGCTTCTCAAAATAAGATAAATTTTACAAAAGTATTTGTTACATAGGTACAGTATATCACCAATCATGTAAATACCCATTATTATGATTAGAGCTGGGAAGATCATTTGTGTTAGTGACTGAGATTGTATTGATTTAGTGCTGGAGAAACTTCAACATTATGTCAGTGGGTATTTCTGTGTCACTTCATTTTTATGACTCACATTTCATTCCCTACAGTAATTGTAGCCAAACGTGAAAATTTCAGTGGTACAGTACTTTATTTTCACAATTTACCTGTTACCCTTCTACAAGCTATTGCAGCCAAACTCTATCTAAGTCATCCACTAATTATCTGTTCTCTGTATCTACCCGCTTCAGTGACCAAAAAAAAAAAAAAAAAAAAAAAAAAAAAAAAAAAAAAAAAAAAAAAAAAAAAAAAAAAAAAAAAAAAAAAAAAAAAAAAAAAAAATCCGACCTTCTTTCAAAACTACCTTCTTACCTTCGAAGCTACTCGAATGCCTGTCATTCTTCTTAAGGGGGTTTTACACAATCAAACGTGTTGGCCAACCCACTCATCAAACCTCCAACACAACACGTTTGAAGAGTTGTTACATGTTCAGACCAGACAGACAACCTCA
This sequence comes from Oratosquilla oratoria, assembly GCF_046742065.1. NCBI lineage: Eukaryota > Metazoa > Arthropoda > Malacostraca > Stomatopoda > Squillidae > Oratosquilla > Oratosquilla oratoria. The sequence goes on along the minus strand of NC_134818.1, from coordinate 16,574,059 downwards.
GTCGGTGGCAAGAGAAGGGGGCAACATGTCCCTTACTCAAGATGAGGTGATGGCAACTGGAATAGTGATTGCCCTCAACGAAAAGAAAAGGAAGCGTTCAGAGTGGACAAAGGACTGGTTACTGAAAAGGGGCCACATTTCTCATACCAACTTAATGAAGGAGCTGAAATTACACCCAGGTGATTGGCGCAATTATATGCGCATGGGTGAATCAACATATTTAGAACTTCTGAATTTGGTCACTCCATTCGTTACTTGTAAAGAAACCGTTATGAGAAAGCCCATTAGTCTGAACGGCTGAGCGCAACATTGCGTTTTTTAGCAACGGGCGGATCTCTGCAAGACTTGAGATTTTCAGCTCTCATCGCAACTAGCACCTTATCTAGGATCATACCAGAAACTTGTCATGACTTTTAAAAGAACTACGAAGAGAGTTGATTTTTTTTCATTACATCACCCCGCGTGCACTGAGGGTCAAGTTCTTTTAGCTTTCCATGCAATTCATCTATACCTTTATTTCTTAAATTCCTATTAGAGTATTCTTTCGATTTCACCGTCCACAATGCTATATGCTTCCTATATATGTCGATGAAATCCACCATAATTTCCCTTTCCTTGTCCTTCATGACACACCTATCATGCATTTCTGTCACTGAAGGAGCTGCTATACATGTTTCCTCCGCGAGATTTGAGTATGTATGACGGTTGGAGACTGATGCGTGTTCAGACGTTCATGCATGGACATGAACGAGCAAGCTCCGCCCACAAAAGTCAGGCCAGATCAGACATCCGTCCAACACGTTGGTCCAACATGTTTACCCCTTTCACATGTTCAAACATACTCTCAAACATCGTGTTGTCAAACGTGTTGGCCAACATGTTTGACCGTGTAAAATTCCCTCTAGGGAAACACGGTCACAACCCCACGAGGTAGACTGATAACCTCCTTACTTCCTATTTCTTATCTCTCAGCTTCGAAGTTAGAGCAAAATACCCTTTAACCTTAGCATTTGTTTATACCTCTATCTAAAGACAATCAAACCTCATGTATGTTCCCAACAGCGTATCTGACGCCTTGACAACAACGTGCAACCATGAGATTCTCGTCCTACATACTGTCTTCTTATGTTCGGCGACATCACTCCCCAACATATCCTTACGGGGGTCCTCTAACTGTAGTACACAGCCTACTAGAATGCTTTACCTATCCATAACACGCAACAGCCTCCTACTTTCTCGCTTTACCGCTAAAACAAGTTTCATTACATCACATTTTAGAAGAATCGATACCAATGCTCCTATCTTCTCTCGATTTTTTCTTCAAGAGACGAAACTTATTCCGAACTATAACCACTTCAAAACTAATGCACTTTAAAATATTATCGCAGCTGGGAATATCACGGTCCCACTGATATCCACAAAACCTGTGAAGCAACGGCTAGTGTTAAGCAATAGATAAAAAATAACACTTCTATGGCTTCCCGACCCATCTCTGCAGTAAACATTGTTTCAACTCATCGCTAGCATCCAATCACAATGATTGAGCTAAGTATACGGTCTTCAGGCTACATCCAAACCACAGACATCGTAACACGCCCAACAATCCACATGCACTTCGCACCCTAGCAGCAACCTTACCAAGTCATATTGAGTCACTATGGTGTGGCAAAGAGGCTGTCATCTTTCATGGGAAAAACTAGCCCGTTAATGAACCACTATGATTTGCCATTAAGATTTGGTTTTGACGAACGCTACACGTTTGATGGCGTATCGAGAACCCTCTCGGGCTTAGGTCTAGTCCTCAGTTAGCAGTCATTCAAGGTTTGTCATAACGACGGCATTGTAAATGCTAAACAATGGCAACCTAACTTTTCGATTTTCCTCTTGCCTTGCCTCTACCTCCGTCTCTACCTCTTCTTCTCCTCTGCCTCCTCCTCGCCTTCGTCTCCATCTAGCTCCCACCTCCACCCGGAAGTGGGACATTTTGTAATAACAAGAAAACGGCTGTATTTTTTTTTTTCAATCATGGAGATGAGGAAGTGTCTCGGGAGCTACTCACCATCGTTCACTTTCTCTGCTCTTTTCTCTCTTTCTGTTTCTCTCTCTCATTCCCTCCGCACACTACTTCTTTGTCTTCGTCATCCATATCCTTTCTCTTCCCTTCCATACCATCACATCCCTTCTCTTTCTCCCAGTTTCCATCCCTCTCTTTCTCCCTTTCTTTCCTCTTTTCTTCTCGTCCTTTCCCTCTTCCCTCCTTTTTCTCTCCCCTCCTGTTCCTCTTTCCTCCCTTTCCTTTCCCCCCTTTTTCATCTTCCGTCCTTTTTCTCTTTTGTCCACTTCCTCTTATATCCCCTTCCCCTTCCTATGTCCTCTCCATGTCATGCCTCCCTTTCTTTCCCTCCTCTACTTCCCCTTCTTTTCATCCTCCCTTTTATTTCCTTTCCTTCTCCCCTCTTTTCCCCTGCTCCTCTCCTCATCTTCCCTCTTCTCATTCCTTTCCCTCCTCTCCTCTCCTTCTGTCCTCATTTTCCCTTCTTTCCATCTTTTCTTCCCTTCCCTTTTCCTCTCCTCACCTTCCCTCCTAATACTCCACCCCCAATCTCTCCTTTCCCCTCATCCCATCCCATCCCATCCCATACCATCCAATCACCTCCTCTCCCATCCCTTCCCTATCCCTCCTGCTCCCCACTCTCATCACCTCCTTTACTTCCCCCTATTCCTCCCTTCTCCTCCCCTGCTCCCCCTCCTTCCTTGGTCTTCGAGTCTCATTAACAGTTTCTCTGTTTCTCATCGATTTCTTGTCGAACTCGTTCTCCTTTATTCGTCACCATGGTCTGTCCCAAAATGTCTATCTGTTCGAATCTCTCTCTCTCCTCTGTGACCTCTGTCTGTATCTATATCTGTCTGTGTTCATACTTTCATTCAAATCTGTCTTCATCTCGTTTATTTCTCTGAGACATTTATTATTATTTTTATTTTTTTTTTCTTCTCTAGGAACCTTCGGAATATTATATTAGATGATAAAATTCGTCGTTTTTTTTATTTTATTTCAATGACGTTTAAGATTCTCGGTACTCTCAAAATTTCCACAAGGCTGGAATGTTGGCCCTTTGGTCATTTAGGGACTCTTCTTTGTGTTTTCACCATGTCACTGTGTTTCAAAGGTGGAACGCAGGGGCATAGATATTACAGAATTATGGGAAAAGCGAAGGAAATGAAATTTACATTATATGATCAGAAAGCAGGGTATTAAATGAAAAAATTGGGTAAAAGGGAGATTGTACGAGCTGGTTAGTGCATGTATTTCAGTCCGTTTGGTTTGTGAACGTTTTCCTTTGTTGTTAGGTAATTAGTTTTATGAATGTTTTTGGTATTTGTTAGTCTTTATACACATGTCGGTACCCAATCTCCTTATATTTATTGATTGTATTTTTCCTGTCTAGCCAGTGGCCACCCCAAGTCCTGATATTCAAGCTGTGGTTGTGATTATAGATATATAAGTATTAACGTATAAAAGATATATCCATATAAAACAACAAACAAGCAAATAATAACTAAATAAATAGATAAATATTCAAATAAATAGATGAATAAAATAAACAAAAATATGCCACTCATAGTGTAACATCGTTTCTACTATGAGAAGAGGGAAGAGGGAAGAGGGAAGAGGGAAGCGTTTTCGTTTCTCTGTTTCTTCACATCTCATGGACCCTCGATCATGGTCACGTAGCGTCTCAGCAGTGCGACAACTCGTCTCTGCAGACTCTCCCATTCCTTGTGTCACACTGGTCTTCTTGCACCCAGATGAATCATTTTTGATACGAACCAGTTCCATTTGTCCCCATTAAATGCATATTTTTGACTTGTTCTTTTCTTATCCTTCTCCTTCCCTCCCTTTGTCTTTCACTATATTACTTCTTGCCCCCCTCTTTTCCTTATCCTCCTGTCAAACTTCCGACTATCAATTTGTTCCTCCGACCAATTCAGCGCTCTTCCCCCGCCCTTCCTCCCGCCCTCCCTCCCAATACTCTCTCCCCTCAATCTCTCCTTTCCCCTCATCCCACCACCTCCCCTCCCCTCCCAATCCCTCCTGGCCCCCACTCCCATCCCCACCTTTACTTCCCCCTACTCCCTTCTCCTCCCCAGCTCCCCCTCTTCTCTCACCCTCTTTCCCACCTTTACTTTTCTCCCTCCACTTTCCTTCCTTTTCTCTTCTCCCTCCTTTCTTACCTCTTTTCTTTCGTCCTCTCCCTATCTTTTTTCTTCCATTACTCCACCTCCCTCCATTCCTTCCATCCTCTCTCGTCTCTTCCTTCCTTTCATTCTTCCTCACCTCTTTACTCTAGCCCACCCTTCCTGTCTCGCCTATCTCACCTTCCCCCTCTTCTCCCCACCCCCGCTGCCACTTGTCCTTCTCGCTTTTCATTAATCTATTTTCACTTTATCACTAGATCCTCATTACTGTTTACCACCACCATGTTGACGATAACAAGCAACATGTTCCATCTACCTATCCACCATGCATCGCGCTTTTTTTCTTGTCTATCCTTCCTCTCCTTGTAGGAAGTTCTTTTCTTCCTCATTCCACGTGCAGCCAACCTATTATTTTTATCTGAACTGACGCGTGTCAAATCTAATCACATTAAGACAATCAAGTTCCTTCTTGTTTTAATGCATTTGTTATAGGAACGCCGCGTCAACTGTATAAAATCTGATTCAGTCCAGGAATAAAATAACGTGACAGGGTTAATGAAATTAATCAAGGGGATCTTAATCTTGCTGTTATGAGAACGTTCCCTCAGCAGAATATAATCGTTTAACGTTGGTCAGAGGAACATCTTTGAAGGTCGTCACAATGCCGTTAGGCCTTAGCATGACTTTTTTTTAATCGATTTCATTCTTGGTACACTAGACCTGTTCACCTTCTGTGCACCTCACGACATCTGTCTTTCTACCTGTTCACCATTTGTGCGTCTGTCATTTCCCTGATTTTTTTTCATCTAACCAAGATCAATAGTTTCTAGCCTAAGTCTACTCAAGCAACAACGACACACTATACTAAATTCTAAGTGATAAAACACAAATACTTCCTAAAGAAAACATAGATCTAGCTGGATCAATATGCGCAATAGATACATTCCTTCGCAACTTCATAAAAAAAATGGACCAATTCGCGTAATGTGAGATAACGCACGATGGTTTTGCGATACTGTCCACGACCCTTCCCCCATATCCACGATCACACAGCTCAAGGACATCGCCATCAAGGCCAGATTAATGGCCAGGGCCGACCACAGCAGCAATCTTCATACTTCGGAATCAGTGCTGTGGTACTACCTCGTCACTAGGTACAAGGCAGCCCACCTGCCTCCTGGTAGAAGTTCGGAATCTACCGTCCACAGGATCCGCCTCGGATATCGTTGTGGGTGGCAAGTGTTACGCGCGGGGAGAGACAATCACAATCGCTCCAAACTTTGTGGGGACGAGGTGCAACAGCCACTCCACCACTACCTGCAGGAGTGCAGAACCACTGCCATTCTTCGCCTTGGTCTCAGCCCACCACTCACAGCGGCAGGGGTGGCACGGCACCTCACCGTCTCTCTATCCGAGGCAACCCTCAGCTTCTTGGGCGCACACCCTGACGTTGCCTGTGGTTGAGGAGTGATCTCCTTCATTCCCTTCCTGATCTCCTCTGGGCACCGTCACTCCCAACATTGGCATCACGTGGACAACACCATCTGTTTCATGTGTGAACTGTTCTAGACGCGCCATTAAGCCACTCGCTACAAGAACAACAACAAAAACAAGTGTCTGTTAGGTAACAGAAAACTCATTCATTTCACAAATCTACAACCCAGAGATACACGTCCGCTACCACCAGCTCCCACTGTAGTACTTAGAAATAAAATTAACTAAGCTAAGACACTCACACTTCAAAGTTTTTGGATATTTTATATTTGTTACGTTCTAATCGATGTTGAATTGGCGGTAATTTTCCTCATAACTCCTTTTACCATGGTATTTGCCTCCGGATTCAAGAAATATGAACAACCTTATTTCCTAGAAGGACCTCTCGTATCTCAAAATTGTTTGTGTTTGCAAATCACTTGGCATCAAAGCTGCCTTATGATTGGTTGGTGCATTTTGCAAGTTCGACAGCGGTTGGCCCATTTGCTCCCTCACTGCCCTCTGGCGTCCATAATTAGGTTCATCTTTTGATACTAACTTTCTAATTACGGCTTGCCTTTGATATATCATAAAATGAAAAAAGAGGAGTTTATGCTATTTCACATGGGTTGCATGTTTCTCTTATTTTAGCTGATTACAAGGTCTTTAACGATGTAATGTGCGATAATATCTTCAAGACTGTAGCTGAGTCTTCTTCACTAAAGAGTCTCAGTTAGGAGTCCAGAAGCTTGCAGAGTCCGGTGAGGTTTCAGGTGAGGGAGCCCATACTAAAAATTAATTGTGGTTGATGGATGCCAGGTATATTCAGTATTAACTCATCTCCACAACAGGTTAACGAACATATTTACATAAGATAGGCGTCCTTGAACAAACATACTGAAAACCAATATTGTACAGGAGCGGTTATGGGCTGTAAACCGATCCCAAAAATTTCACTGTACATATATATAATCTATCGTTATCTGATATGTTTTTACTATGTAAGATATACCCCCATACTGTCATGTAAATACTATATTAAAATTTCACTGTACAAATATATAATCTATCGTTATCTGATATGTTTTTACTATGTAAAATATACTCCCATACTGTCATGTAAATACTATATTAAATATATGAATCAATCAGCAACAAGCGTTGTGTTTGCAAAAGGAATACTCATAATTTGATTCAAGATATTTGACCACTAATGTACGTTAATTTCTTACTTATAAACTGTACCAAATTATTGGAGACAAAGTATTTAAACCAGAAATCATTTATTCACAGCCGAGGCAGTAACCTTTGCCCTATGAACTTGGACAACTAGGCCAAGTGGCAGTAACCGGCATATGTTGAAATGGAATTCGGGACAGATGTAACAAGACTTATAAAGCCATTTTGTTGTTCCTGATGCATAATGCAATGTTACTTATTGTGATGGTGCTCAAGTTTTGGTCTCGGTATCCTACGTGTTACGAACATTTTAGTAGTATTAGCAAATCTATAATAATGTTTATGTGTCATATGTGTACTGATTGGTATTACTTATGACTGTCTGGTCCCCTTAACCCCTACGTATGTTGTCTGTATAACTTGCGTAGAAAATCAGTCTAATGAGGACCACAATGGAAATAAGCTTACATGGTTTTTTGTGTTATCCTCGGCAATTGTAATTGTTATTTCAAACTATGTGTTCTTTTCATTATCTGCACTTCATGTATATTGATGCAATGCCAATAAACTTACTTAAAGTTAGGTAACCTCAATACTTTAGTAAATGTTGAAGTATGTAAATGTTAAGAAAACATCCCTATGTCGTTGTCATTACTTCTGTCCTTCTACTTCCCCTCCGTCTACTCGCTCTTTCTTTCACTCCCTACCTCTCCCTACACATTTCAACCCTTATCGAATCAGTACATGATGTTGGATATAAAATATTTATCATATCTCTTCCTTGGACGAAAATATATCTGCTTCATTTTCAAAATACGTTACCCTTGTATTTACTGAAGTGAAAAAAATAATCACATGGAATACTGTTTACAATAATCGCAAATGAATAAATAAATAGATAAATAAAGAATACGAAAACTTACAGTGTTTTCTATCAACCAAAACTAACAAACCTTGAAATTATACTCCATATTGGTACCAAATTAAAGTAAAATGAAATGAAATAGAATAAGATAAAATTATATTAAATAGAATAGAATGGAATAGAATAAAACTAAATGAAATAAAATACAACAATATGAAATAGTTAAACAAAATAAAATAAGATAAAACAAAATAGGATGAAATTAAATAAAACAAGATAAAAGAAGTTGAAACAAATTAAATTAAGTAAAACAGAGTAGAATAAAATGAAGCCAAATATATTTCAAGATCGCTGGCGCCCATATGTATCTCTAGTGGGGCCAGCGCTGGTTCTAAAACGTGGACATCGGAGAAAGTCATCTCCCTGTTGCCTATTAAGAAAGAAAAGAAAAGAGAAAAGAAAGAAAAAAGGAGAAAAAAGAAAAAAGAAAAAGAAGAGAAAGTAGAAAAAAGAAAAGAAGAAAAAAGAAGAGGACAAATATTACACATACACACACGATCGGCAGAGAGACGGCGACGATTGGAACTCCGGAAAAAAAACACGAAATTTCCGTAGATTTCAACGACGAGGGAGTACATGTGTTGTATTGATAGGGAAGGGGAAGCTCGTGGTGTAGTGGGCAGGTGAAGAAAAAGGAGAAGGGGAGGGATTAGTGGGGAAAATGGAAGAAAATGACGAAGGAGACGAACGGGATCCCCCGGACGTCAGAAGCAATGTAAACAAAAGGGCTGCAAACGACGCAGGTGAAGTAAAAAATATCAGTAAAGGCATTAAAATTAGAAATATAGATAAGAACAACACAATAGAAAGTAGGGATAATTATTTCCATAGATTTAATGAAGGCGGGAATGAAAACCTCCCCCGATTAGCAAGTCTAGAGGAAAAACTGGAGAAAATGAACGAATAATGGAAAGTTAGGTTCAGCCAACTTACACGGATTACACAAAGATTTGATACATTGGAAGAACTAAAGGAGAACCAAAACCTAAATAAAGAAATAGAAGAATTAAAAAGACAGTTAAAAGAAGTAAAATATGAGAATGAGGAATTGAATAATAATAAAGAGAATAAAGCGTCCATAGCAAAAGAGGTACAGGGTTGGAGAAAAGTCCAAGAGAACAACAAAATTTGATTTAGAAGTATAGTGACACAACAGATGAAAGAACAAACTAAGGACACATTTATTAAAGTGATGAGGGAGAATGAGAATATAGTAAGAGACTTAGCGGATAAAAAGAAAGGTATAATCATATTAGGGATGGAAGAGAAGCATAATCCAGATAGGACTACGAGAGTAAAAGAGAAGAAAAAGGTAAACAAGATATTAGAAGTAGTTCAAGAGAATGAACGAGAAACAGGGAAAGAAATTGAAGAATGTATAGACTAGGATAATACAATATAAGACCAGACCAATTAAGGTTAAATTCAGGTCACAAACGACAGCAGAGAATATCTTAGCAAAAACAGGGAAACTAGCAAAAAGTGATATAAACAGGTATGGATAAAAAGAGAGATGAATAAAGAGGAAAGAGAGGAGGAGAAAACAAAAAGACTAGAAGCTAAGGAAAAAAAAACGAGAACAGAACAGAGTCAGACAAAGAGAAATTCAATTGGAGATTAGTGGATATGAAAGTGAGGAAATGGTTCGTAGCAGAGAAAAACGGAAGGGAAACAGAAAGCACGATGGAGGTAGCAGAAAATTAAAAGTGTCTTACACAAAAATAGATGGCTTAATAACAGGCTTGAACAAACTGAATGAGTACCTGAAGGAAAAAGAACCAGACATAATGGGAATTGTAGAGACAAAATTGAAGGGTCCACTACCACCCAACAGTGTAGGACATGGTACATATAATTATTGGATTAGAAACAGAGAGGTAAAACAAGGGGGAGGAGCTATGTTCCTGACTAAGGATATAAATGTGAGGAATGTCACATATGGAAAGAATAGAGTAGAGATGATTATGATGGAAGTGGAGGAGAGGGATGGGAAGAGCAGGAAGTTTTTGGTAAATTATGTGCCTCCTAAAACGGCTCCGTGGGAAGACAGAGAACACAAAAGTATGTTAGAAGACACAAGGATAACACCAAATAAGATAATGGAGGATGGAGGAAGAATAGTTGTAATGGGTGACTTTAATTGTAAAGAAATCTGCTGGGAAGAGATGATAGTGAAGGGTGGAGACGACCTATGGGGAAATATACTTCTTGATATGATTATAGAACATACAATGACGCAATGGATACAAAAGAATACTAGGTATAGAAATGACGAAGAACCATCGAGACTGGACCTAATAATCACATCAGAACCTGAAATGGTGGAAAAGATTGAATATAAGACACCAATAAGTAAAAGTGACCACATATTGGTTGAACTGGAACTAAACGAGGAAAAATACACGGAAAAGACGAACAATTTAGAAAGGGAAGATTGATGTATGGAATTTTTTTTTTTTTTTATAAAATAAGAGATTAAAAAAAAAAGCAGACTGGGAAAGGATACACAAGGAGGAAACAACAGTAGATGAGAAATGGAATATTTTGACATAAAATTATATAGGAGTGGAAAAGTATGTTCCAAGAGAAAAATAAGGAAAAGAATATGTAAAGTGTTAGTACAACAAAAGATGTAGGGAGTTAAAAGACAAAAGGGATAAAGCTTGGATAAAATGGAAAAAGGACAAAAGACCTGAAAAATGGATAATATATACTAGTTATAGAAATCAATATGTACAAATGTGCAGAGAAGAAAAGAGAAAATACGAAAAGGATGTCATAGAAAAATGTAAAGATCAATCAAAAGCATTTTACAGATTTGTAAACAACAAACTGAAAAGCAAACAAGAATTAGAGAAACTACGACAAGAAGGAGTTGAATACA
>NC_134818.1:16553401-16558401 GCF_046742065.1 Oratosquilla oratoria | reverse complement strand
AGAAGCCTTTCATTCCTCAGAGGGCTAATTCCTCCTTCCCTTCTTCCCTCCCTCCTACAAAACAATCTTCACCCAATAACATTCGCTATGGCTGTCCCATTCAGTTCTTCGTATTCTCTTGGAGAGGCAGAAGGAGGAGAAGGAGGAGGAGGAGGAGGAGGAGGAGGAGGAGGAGGAGGAGGAGGAGGAGGAGGAGGAGGAGGAGGAGGTGAAAGAGGTGGAGGTTTGTTCGGAGAAAAAGTTATGTTGACGGACCCTACAGCCCTCTTCTCTCTCTCTCTCTCTCTCTCTCTCTCTCTCTCTCTCTCTCTCTCTCTCTCTTGCTTGCTCATTTTCTCTCTTATGCTTGGTTACTCGCATTCTTTCTCTTATACCTTTCTCACAAATGCGAGCGCACACGTAGATATACACATACGCACACACACCACACGTGCACACGCACACAAACGGAACACGTATCAAACCAACATAAGCTCACTGGCTATGCATTTCCAGAAGTGCTTGATTGGAAACTGAAAAGCAAACAACTGACACTTGGTTAATTAATAAGAGCAATTCACTCTTCAGGAGCGCAGGATCGTGACTCGTAAAGCAGAGGCCACATTACGCAAATGGGTCGATGTGGGAGATGCAGAGGACGGAGGGCATCACCGAGATGTGGAGGGGGTTAGGGTAGGAAAGGGTAAAGGAAGGGTAAGGGGAGGGTAATGGAAGGAAGGTGGATAAGGGTAAAAGTGGATGTGGAAAAGGTAGGAGAGAGTGCGAGAGGGAGGGTGAAGTGGAAGGATGTTGGGCTAAGAGGCAGTAGGGCAGGGAAGGGGAAAGGGAATGGGTGGAGGGAATAGAAGAGGGGTAGTGGGAAGGGGAAGGGTGGAGGAGATAATAAGGGAAAGAGGAAGTGGAGATGGGGGCAACGGGGTGGGAGGACGGGAAAGGGGAAGGAAAAGGAAAGGAGAGAGGGAGGACAAGGGGAAAGGAAGAGAAAAGGGAGGGGGGTGGGAGAAAGGGATAGGTAGAAGAACGTAAGATGAGAAGAGGATGTGGCTTGAGAACAGTTCAGAAGTCAAACTAAGGTGAAAGAGAGAGAGGGTTAGAGAGAGAGAGAGAGAGAGAGAGAGAGAGAGAGAGAGAGAGAGAGAGAGAGAGAGAGAGAGAGAGAGAGAGAGAGAGAGAGAGAGAGTTAGAGAGAGAGAGAGAGAGAGAGAGAGAGAGAGAGAGAGAGAGAGAGAGAGAGAGAGAGAGAGAGAGAGAGAGAGAGAGAGAGAGAGAGAGAGAGAGAGGAACGCAGTTCTGTTATCGATGTTACACAAAGGTTCCAGTCCCCAGTCGGCGATAAGTTCTTCATGCAATGTTCAGATCCGCGACCTTCGGCCAACCATCACTGCCAACAGGAAATGAGTCCATTGATTGCTTGTCGCTCCTTGGATTCCTTCCCTTCTACAGGTGGTCGATGTAGACGTCTCCTAAATGGTTCCTCAAATTCTTGAAGTATCCTTCAAGTTCCTGAGAGCCGTTCTTGAGATCGGTAGTCTTCAGTAGTCAATTTTTGGACCGATTGCTCTGAAACTTGAATTCTCATGTGCCTCGCACCGGTAGTGCCTTGTTAGTGATGTAGGTTCTCTCATTGACTAAAACCTTAGGGTTATGCGCCTTCCATCTCTTTAGAATTAACTTGTGGGATCTAGGTGCCCTTTACCGTAACCCAAATACATCTAGAAAGCCGACAACAGATTCTAGTAATGACCACAAATTTCTTAGTAGAGATCCTGGGACCAAATGACCAAATGCCAGACCAAAGGGTTGCACCCACATTGGCTTCTTCTGGAGTTTTCTAATTATAATGCGTCTTTCGTAGCCCAGAGTTCGCCTACATCTTTGTGGTTCTTTAATCTTTGTCAAATGTTGTGATTTTGAGAACCCGGAAGACGACTTTGCTTACAGTATTCTACACTTCCCCAAGGACAATTCAACAATTGATCTAATATTCGTATACGTTTAACTTCTCTTTGTTCGTCATTCAGCTTCTCAGTATTTGACGCAAAGGCAATTTGACATTTGGAAATTTGAATGATAAGAATGTTGTAACCTAAGTCGTTTCTACTCAAACGAACTCACTTGAGTCGCGTATGTATGGGAGGGGCTTTATCTACTGGTAGATGAAGACATGGTCGCTACTTACTTACTACGATACAAATATTTCTCATTATTAATTAATATCATATTGAAATAATAAAAATAACAGTAGTCCATGGTACTATCTGTAGATAGGTAGGGACACCAGACGATTGTCGGTGAGCTTTGGTATCATGTTGTGTCTCAGTCTGCGCCTCCAGCAGGGGATTCTTTACCCTTTGTTGACCCTCCCGAGTCTTAGGTCACAGTGAGTTTGCATATAACGAGCGGGACCCAAAAGCCAAAGTCCGTTACCTGCGCTTCGCCGTGGCATGTCACCTAGTGTTTGTCGAGTCTGCTTCATGACGCTCGTTTCGTCATGAAGGTCACTAGAGGTCACTAGAGGTCAAATAACTATATCAGGTTTTGCAGTAAGAATGTTGGGGTGAATTTAGAAACTAACGAGAAAAAAGAAAACGATGGAAAAATATAATTAACTGTATTATGAAAATTGGTGATCAACAATCTGGCAACAGTAGTGAGGGAAACCTCCGTGGTATGGTGAATCGCATGGAGTTCACACGCGTGCGTTGCCACGTGCGATCTTACCTCCGTCACCAAGATTTTCTTTTTCTTTTTCTTTTTTCTCTTTTGGGTGGGGTGGGGGTGGTGTCCCAGAATAACCGCAGTTCTTTCCGTCTCGGGACATTTTGGGCGCCAAGTCAATGGGTCTCGACCTTTTTTTTCATTTCACGGCTTCGTGGCCGCAATGAACGGCTTTTGGGGTCCCTCCGTCTTTCAGTAAACCGGTGAGTTATGACCTGCACCATCTTGCGGCCCCGACGGGGGCTGCCGAAGTCCTTACCTGACATTGAGCTCGGAGGGGGAGGGGGAACGGAGACAATGGAAAGAGTGAAAAAGTCCTCGAAAGCCTGAACCGTAATGGAAAGAAAGTAAGTGTGCGGTAGAGCGTGTGCGTGTATGTGTGTGTGTGCATGTGTCCATGTATGTGCATATGTATGTATATATATGAGAGAAAGAGAGAGAGAGAGAGAGAGAGAGAGAGAGAGAGAGAGAGAGAGAGAGAGAGAGAGAGAGAGAGAGAGAGAGAGAGAGAGAGAGAGATACTCATGAGTACAATCTCACTGACTATTAGTAAGGGGTTCAGTTGTAGCTGAGCGCCCCTTGGCGTGATTTCTTTTCTTCAGCTCTCTCGGCCAAAGTGTAGAGGGGGGGTGGTAGTAGTAGAATCATAGGCTCTGATCCCGTGCATATATATATATATATATATATATATATATATATATATATATATATATATATATACATGTATGTACACACACACACACACACACACACACTTTCAACGAACGGACGGCTTGACGAACGCTCTGAAGAAAAGTGCAGATTGTGGATACCAACGCAAAGAGAAGTGCCTTTTTGTATTTGCAGGGGGGGGGGGAATTGCTCGTGAGGTAGTGGGAAAGTAAGGAAAGAGGAGAGGGGGAGGGATTACTGGGGAAATGGAAGGTAATGAGGAGGTGGAGGAAATGGCCCTGACGGGCCGCCGAAAGGTAGACAAACGACCCCAAGACGAGTTAGATGATGACATGTCTAATAGGAATGTGAAGATTAGAGGTATAGATAGGAGCAATATAGCAGAAAGTGATGAGAATATTTTCAAGGGATTTAAAGAGAGTGGGGGGGACTCAAACCCCCCCCGACTGACAAGACTAGAGATGAAGGTTGATAAGGTGATCGAGGACTTGGAGAGTAGGTTAGGTCATATGAACACCATTTTAAAAAGGGTTGAAAGATTGGAAGAACTGGAAAAGGCGAATAAAAACTTAACTGATGAAATAGAAGAACTAAAAAGACAGTTAAGAGAGGTAAAGGGGGAGAATGAGGAATTGAAGAAGAATAGTAAAGAAAACAGAGAAACAATAGCTAAAGAAAGTAAAAATTGGAAGCAAACCCAAGAAGGAAATAAGATTTCATTCACTGACATAGTCAAACAGCAATTGAAAGAACATACTGAAGACTCAGTTATTAAAGTGATGAGACAAAAGGAGAATATAGTAAGGGATTTAGCAGACAAGAAGAAATGTATAATTATATTAGGAATGGAAGAGAAACACAACACAGATAGAACCACAAGAATCAAAGAGGAAAATGAAAAAGTAAGCCAATTACTAGAATCAGTTCAGGAAGATGAGCCAGGAATTATGAAACAAATCGAAGAGAAATTTAGACTCGGAAAGTATAGCACAGACAAGACCAGACCAATTAAGATTAAATTCAAGTCACAAACAACGGCAGAGAATATCTTATCCAAAACAGGGAAACTAGCAACAAGTGAACAACACAAAAAGATATGGATAAAAAGAGAAATGAATAAAGAGGAAAGAGAGGAAGAAAAGCAGAAAAGACTGGAAGCTAAGACAAAAAACGAGAACAGAACGGAGTCAGAGAAAGAGAGATTCTATTGGAGAGTAGTGAACATGAAACTAAGGAAGTTCGACATACAAAAGAAAAACATAAGGGAAACAGAGAACACAATGGAAGTGGCAGAAAACTAAGAGTGTCTTACACAAATATAGATGGATTAATAACAGGATTGAATGAGCTGAATGATTATTTGAAAGAAAAAGAACCGGACATAATGGGAATTGTAGAAACAAAATTAAAAGGCCCACTACCACCCAACAGTGTAGGACATGATGCATACAATTATTGGATTAGAAACAGAGAGAAAAAGCAAGGGGGTGGAGTTATGTTCCTGACTAAGAAGGATATAAACGTGAAAGGTGTCATATATGGAAAGAATACAGTAGAGATGATTATGATAGAAGTGGAAGACAGAGATAAGAAGAGCAGAAAATTTGTGA
>NC_134818.1:16520901-16545901 GCF_046742065.1 Oratosquilla oratoria | reverse complement strand
TGGCGGTGGGGGGTGGGTGGTCGGGGCTGTGGGGTCTGGGTTGAGACTGGTCGAGAGGCTCCCAGTGCCGTTGTGCCGGCTGCCGATCCCTCCAGCGACGGCGTCAACGCCGTTGACATCCCCCGTGATGCGGAAGAGCTCCTTCTGGAACCTGTGCGCTTGAAGGATGATGAGTGAGTAGCAGATGACGACCACGGCTGTTGGGGGGAGAAAAAAAGGGTACAAGTGTTAAAAAACGCGTCTTCATCTTCTCATTTGACCTATCGGGAAAGTGGCTGCCTTGGGGGTGCCTTCGTAGGGTGTCTTTGATCTTCTGAGGTGAGGGAGGAGACATCCACCTCCCGCAGACAAAGGTTCGGAGCTTTAAACGTCCCTTTTGATTGAGGAGAATCTTTGTGTGATCTTCGAATCAAAACTGCGGCTCTGATACCCAAAGGATTCCTTAAAAGTGCGTTTTAAGGTTACTGAAACCACATTTTTGACCCGAAGAATAGACAAGAAGAAACGAGAAGAGAAGAGAAGAGAGAAAAAAAGAGAAGAGGAGAGAGGAGAAGAAAAGAGAAGAGAAGAGAAGAGAAGAGAAGAGAAGAGAAAAGAAGAGACGCTAAGAGAAGAGAAGAGAAGCTAAGAGAAGAGAAGAGAAGAGAAGAGAGGAGAAGAAAAGAGAAGAGAAGAGAGGAGAAAAGAAGAGAAGCTAAGAGAAGAGAAGAGAGGAGAAGAAAAGAGAAGAGAAGAGAAGAGAAAAGAAGAGAAGCTAAGAGAAGAGAAGAGAAAAGAAGAGAAAAGAAGTGAAGAAAAGAGAAGAGGAGGAAAGAAAAGAGAAAAGACGGTATCATTACAGCCAAAGGGGTAAATTCTGACACCAAACAATTATATTTAGGTTAATAAGCGCCATAAAGGTGTCAACATGGAATGCAGCTGGTGAGTCTTGAGATGGTGGTAGAGTGCTACTCAGGTCGTATGAGGTGGCACGAAGACATTTGGGGTCTCGAGAGTGACTTTAGACTACTTGAGCTCCAACTTAAGGCGAATGGAATCCTATGTTTATCCCTTCTCAAATGGAGCTCGTCAGATTTTTTTTTTCCATATTGATTTTTTATTCAATTTACCTTTCCTTTTTGGGGAAAATGATTGACAATTTGGAGTCTGATGGGTAGGGATGGGTGCATGTCTTGGCTGGCTGCTTTTTTATAAGGGAGAAGAAGCCTATTGGTATATACATACATACATACATACATACATACATACATACATATATATATATATATATATATATATATATATGTATATATGAATGTATATATATATATATATATATATATGTATATATATATATATATATATATATATATATATATATATATGTATGTATATATATAATATATATATATATAAATATATATATAATGTATATGTATATACATACATATATACATACATATACATGTAATTACATACAGATACAGATACCTATATATATATATATATATGTATATATATATATATATATATATATATATATATATATATATATGTATATGTAGACAGGTAGATAGACAGATAAATAAATTTTTTATTTCTGTTTTAATTTCTACCTTATTCACTAAGATACCACGACACGAATACTGCTGTCTCTGAAAGAAAACGAGACATAAAATAGTTCAATTTAGAAAATGGATTACAGAATAAGAAAGACGGAAAAGGGTTGGCACTAAAACTGATGGATTTTGAAATCGGCACACACGCACGCACAAGAAATACATAAATATTGTGATTTATGTAATAAGTGCATTAACTCATTGGCCCGCTTTTGGCACCCATTTCTATAGCACTCCCACATCCTCCTCCTCCACCTTCTCTCTCTCTTTCTCTCTCGCCTCTTTATCTCTTTCTCTCTCTCTCTCTCTCTCTCTCTCTCTCTCTCTCTCTCTCTCTCTCTCTCTCTCTCTCTCTCTCTCTCTATCACTCTGTCTCTCTTTAACACACACACATGCATATATACGAGGGGAGGAAGGAGGGGGTGAGGGAGAAGAGAGGAAGGAGAGAGAAAAGAGGAAGAGGGAGAGAAGCATAAGTGGAGGTTAAAAAGGAGCATCATAATGATGGTAATTGTAATGATGATGGTCATGATGGTCATGGTGGTTACGGAGGTGGTGGCTCTGGTGCTATTGACGGCGTTGGCGATGAGGAGTCTGAGGAAGACCTGAAGGAGTCTGAGTCAGAGGAGGACCTGGAGGAGTAGGGGGGAGAGAGGAGGACGAGGAGTCGGAGGAGTGGGAGGAGTCGGAGGAGGAGGAGGAGGAGTAGGAGAAGGAGGAGGAGGAGGATACCTGGAGGAGGAGAAAGAGGAAGAGAACCGAGGGCCTACTCACCGAGGGGCAGGACGAGGACGAAGAGGAAGGCGCAGGTGACAAAGGAGCGTCCTCCGGTCGTGTGGTCCTGGAAGGCGATGGTGCATCCGAACTCGAACATCTCGTAGCGGCCCCAGTCGAACACCGGACCTGTTCGAGTACCGGGGGGAGGTCGTTAACACATCACTGAAGGGATGCAGGTTGCTACTTCGTCAGCCAAGGATGAATAAGATATGTATTCAAGATCGTTCTAAGAAGGTAAGACTGTTGGGAAGTGTTTTCTATTACGTAATCTGTCTTCAGACAATGACGTCATGATCTACGTGACGTCATTTTCTACCGTGACGTAAATTTTCATGACATCATCTGTAATGTAATCTATAACGTGATATACGACGTTCTCTAGCCTATGACGTATTGTGTAACGTATTTTCTTCTGTGACGAAATGTGCAAAGTATTATCTCCGCAAGTGGGAATCAGTGACGGCTGAGACACATTACGAAGAACTCGAGGTCACCACATGACCTCAGGTCAGAGACTAAAGGTCATGCAAATCATGCAAGTGGGGGTGAGGGAGGGAGAAATGAAAGAATACAGAGGAAGTTACACTTTACTATCTTTTTTCCTCCTACCTCCGATTAATCGACGGAACCGCCCGCGCTCCGGAACTTTTTCCGCCGTAAAATCACTATAGCAAACTATTTTGTTTTCTCAACAATTTATATAGAATGTCATTTGATACGCTGGAGGAAATCTATTTTCTTCCAGCATATCAGATACCATCCCTAAAGCTGCGGGCTGCAAATCCGCCCCATCAGTCGGGGGAAAGCATATCCCAGTGATAGCGCCTTACTGAGGACAAAACGATCTGGCACACGAGGTATCAGAATGATGTACTATGGCGGATATTAAGAGATTTCTAGTAGAGGGAAATATGTATGTACTTGTACAGTTGCCATGAAAAGTCTTGATCAAGGAGATACAGCTTTTTTTGTTGATGAATTTTAGATGTTCTTCTATTAAGAATTTATCTAAAGGCCCAAAATAGTTTTGGATAAAAAAGAAAAACAACAAAGCTTTGAGGAACAGAAGGTAAATTTATATTCTGGAAATTTCATTCCAGTTCAATGCTTTTGCTGTTATCTTTGTGTTCGTTTAATTATATATACGTTCATGTACACTTACGTTCGTGTGGGCAATCGTTCGAATGTGCCGTTCGACTACGTTCGTCTTCGTATTTGTTCAAAGTCTGTTTAACTTGTGATAACAATGTTACCGATATCGTCGTCGTTTTCTAGGTTTTCAGAGGGTTTTGGTTAGGTTAGGTTAAGTTAGATTAGGTTAGGTTATATTAGGTCAAGTTACGTTTGGTTAGATTAGGATAGGTTTATGTAAGGTAGGATAGGTTGGGCCAGGTTAGGTTAGGTTGGGTTAGATTAGGTTAGGTTGGGCTAGATTAGCATAAGATAGGTTAGGCTGGGTGAAATTAGGCTAGGTTAGGTTTCGTTTGGTTTGATCAGATTAGGCTGGGTTAGGTTAGCATATGTTAGGTTAATTTGGGTAAGATTAGGTTAGGTTAGATTTCGTTTGGTTTGATTAGGTTGGATTAGATTATGTTATGTTATGCTATGTTATGTTTCTATGCCTTCATATTCACATACATTCATGTACGTCTTCGTTCATGTGCGTTTGAGCCCGTGTACACTCATGTACACTCGAGCTCATGAACCCTGGCGCGTCTGAAAGGAGGCTGAAATTTTCGACGACCTCCCGTGACACGCAGGAGGAAGAACTCGTAACGATCTCCTTTCGAACTGGAGAGGACCCATTGACGGCGACGCAGAGGGCGCTATCAATACACGAGAAGCCTCCTTCAGGAAGGGTGAAAATGTTCCTTGGCGTCGTGGCATAAAATAGGAAACACAAATGACGAGGCGTTTCCACCGGAGGAAAAAAAGAAACGCGAAGCCATGAAACAGCTTGGCCAACATCCAATCCCTTTTTCCATTTGTGAAGGAGGGGAGGAGGAGGAGGAGGAGGAGCAGGAGGAATGGGAGGGTGGGAGAGGTGGGGGAGCTGAAGGAGGAAGGGACGGAGGAGGAAGGGAGGGAGGATGAGGAAGGAAGAAGGAGGAAGGAGAGAGTAGAGGAAACAGGGTGTTGGAAGAAGAGAGAGGAGGAAAAAGGAGAGGAGGAAAAAGGAGAGCAGGAAGAGAGGAAAGAGAAATAAGGGAAGAAATAAAGAGGGTGAGAGTGGAAGGAGAAAGAGGGAATTGAGAAAGAGAGGGAGAGAAAAGGGAAAGAAGAGAAGGAGAGGGAAGAGAAAGAAGAGGAGAAAGGGGAGGAGGAGAAAGAAGGATGCGAGGAGGCGGGTGATGAGGAAGAGGGGCAGGAGGAAGACTGAGAAGAGGAGTAGGAAGAAAAGGAGAAGAAGGAAAAGAATGAAGAAAAAAAGATGAGGAAAGAGAAAAGGAGAACTGAGGGGAAGGGAGGAAAATGAAAATAAAAAGGAGAAGGAAGAGGAGGAGGAGTAGGAGGAGGAAAATAAAGATTCTAAGAGGAGGAACAGGAGGAAAAGGAGGCTGAGGGAAATTAGGAATGGGAAAAGGAAAATGAGGAAAGCGAAAATATTGTGAAAGGACGGAGAACAATGGAAATAAGGTGAAAAGGAGAAGGAGGAGGAGGAAGAGGAAAAGGAGAAGTAGGAGGAGAAAGGTAGGTAAAGAAGAGGAGGAGAAAGGTAGGTAAAGAGGAGGAGGAGTAGAAAGGTAGGTAAGGAGCAGGAGGAGGAGGAGGAGGAGGAGGAGAAATGTAGGTAAAGAAGAGGAGGAGTAGAAAGGTAGGTAAGGATGAGGATGAGGAGGAAGGTAGGTAAGGAGGGGAAGGGAGGGGAGGGGTGGGAGGTATGTCCTCAGGCAGGAGAGCCTTACGGATAGAAACGGCTCCCCATCAAAGGAGGCAATCCGAAGGCAGCCTGGCAAAGAGGAAGCGGTGACAGAAGAGGCGGGAGGAGAGATGGAGAGAGGAGAGGAGGAGAGGAAGAGAGGAGGAGAAGAGGAAAAAAGGAGAGGAGGAGAGGAGGAGAAGAGGAGAGGAGGAGAGAAGGGAACGAGGAAGGAAAAAGTGAGAGGTATTGTAATACATACATACATGCATATATACATACATACATACATACATGCATGCATATATATATATATATATATATATATATATATATATATATATATATATATATATATGTATATATATATACATACCTGTATACATACACACACATATGCATACATACATACACACATACCAAAAGGCTCTCTTCCCCTTATAAGGGGTGTTGGACGAGTCAAAGCACACACACCTCCTGCACCCATTCCCAAGCCATCCAAACCCATTCGTCACCCTTCTCATCTTGACACCTGGTGGATGAAAGGTCCTCTGTGTCCCTTGCAGTAAAGCGCAGGAATTCCACTGCGGATCCCGGTAGCAGGTGCTGGTGTACCCCCACCACTTCATTGTGTGTCTCCCCTTCTCATTCCCTCACTCACTCGAAAAAGAAGAAGAAGAAGAAGAAGAAGAAGAAAAAGAAGAATAAGAAGAAGAAGAAGAAGAAGAAGAAGAAAAAGAAGAAGAATAAGAATAAGAAGAAAACGGAGCATACAGTATTATTTTTTCGGGTTGTGTCTTCTCTTCATCCTTTTGCAACCTCTGTCCATTTAATCTTATCTTTCTACACTCTCTACCTTGCTCGACAGACATTCCTCTTGCACCCAGTGCTTTCTTCATTCCACCCATCCACCTCATTCTTGGTTTTCCTTTCAAATTCACGCCTTCCACTTTCGCTTTTCATACTCTTTTTGCCAGTCTTTCTTCATCCATTCTTTCTACATGCCCAATCTATCTCAGTATTGTAGTACAGTGATAAGAAGCGCAAGTTTCAGGTATGCGCTGCTTCAGTTGAGGTTTGAGATTTTTTGGAAAGAAGAATTTCCATTTTATCTAAAAACAATTCAATTCTCTTTACCAGGTTGTTACCTTCCAGGAGTAAGGTCTAAATTATTGCAGTGCTGAGCTCCAACGCGAACTTAAATTACACGAGAACAACGAAGCTTGCAACAGGGAAATTGACAGCCGGATTAGTGACGTCACTGAGAGCATCGACGTCTCTTCCTGCAGACTCCCGGAATTGGAAATTTCTTTCTCCAAAATGTTTCTAAAATATATTAAAACAGTTGAGTGCACAAATGCACATTTTTACCCGTGAGAGTGCAGGCACCAGCTCTGTTCAAGAAGAAACCCATACCCCCACCCTCCCTCCCCTTGCCATGATGACTCAGAGAGCCTCCATGGGAGCAGGAGGGGAGGGGGAGGGAGGGGGAAACTTTCTGGCCTAATCCCAATGAAAAGATGTGCTTAGAAAGGATCTGAAAAGTCATCTGAACCCGTTTGTGAGTCTTGTCTTTTATATTCATTCAAGCTAATGCCAGACTTTTTGATCAAGCCGAGAGAATAATCCCTCACTCTTCAAGGGTTTAAACCTTTGATGATTAACCCATTTATGGAAAAGGTCATTAACAAGGTTATACATTGTACATAATTAGAGACATCTAATAAATATACGGGTGAGAGATGGTCAGGTGTACATGAAATACAAAAAAAGGTACTCTCAGTGTATATAGAGTTGTAACGAAGAGTAACAGTAGTACAATCTTCCCCAAAACATGTAATTCTCAGCTACTCTTTGTCTTCTTTAATCCCTTCAATAGAGTGACATGCATTAAATGTTATTTTCTGGCTAAATAAAGATGATTTAATACAGTTGGATGTAGGGAAGGGAGGGTAGAAATTCAGCATGGGGGTTGGCGTGGTGATATATTGAAAATACTCTTTTCAAATGGAGTTTGTCGCCACTAGACGCCTTAAATCATCTTTCCTCTATAGGAACAAACATCCGTAAAGTGCAAGGCCGTATTGAAGAGGCTAAAGAAGGTTCATTTAGTAATCATCAGCCATTAAAGTATGCTGAGGGCGGAAGAGGGAAGTTAGCCATCCAATTCCATAGAAAGGCTGGAACGGTCTGAAGTTCTTGGAGAGAGGGAGGGTCATGGTAAAAAGAGGGTCTGGGTAAAGGAGGGAGGTCTGGGAAAAAAGGTGGATATGGTAGAGGCAGGGGAGATGGTAACCGAGAGTGTAATGGAGCGGGGGGGGGGTAGTTGGGAGAGGAAATCCAGAGTATAAAGAAAGGGAAAAATGTGACGGGGAAGGGGCGAGTCTTTGAAGACTTGCGAAGAAATGGAGAAATTATGACACGAAGGGAAGGGATTGCTTTAGGGGATAGAAGGAGGTGCTGGAAGGAGGGGAAGGGAGAGAGAGAGAGATAGGGAGATGGAGGGGGAAGATGAAAAGGAGGAAAGAATAGAGACAGAGAGAGACAGAAGAGAGATAGATAGATAGATAGATAGATAGATAGAGAGAGAGAGAAGGAGATAGAGGATATAGGGAGAAGGAGAGAGAGAGAGGGGGGGAGGTGGAGGGGGATAGGGGAGATCGGGGGAGGAATATAGTGGGAGGGAGAACCAGTTACGGTGTGGGTCAAGAGAAAAAAGTTAAGGTGAAATTCAGAAGGAAGTAACTGAAGAAGATAGAGAGAATATAACTACATAATATCTGAAATACATAGGAAGAATAGGGGTAGTAAGGAAGAGTGTCGAAGTTTGATGAAATTAAAAGAAAGAAGAATAAAGAGACAAAAAGTCATTCTTCAGTAAAAGGAAATGACAGAAAAGAGAAAATGAAAGACTTGGATGAGATCAGAAAAGAAGAAGAATAAATAGAAAACGAAAATGGGGAAAAGATAGAAAGCGAGTTTAAGAGCCAAGAAGGGGCAGTCAATAGATTCTGGATCACTCGGAAAGGTCTGAGAGGTGAAGGAGAGTGTTTGTGTGGATAAGGGATGAAGGGGAGCCGAGAGTGCGGAGGGTAAATTCTACCTACCCGCTGCCCAGGTGATGGAGTATACTGCACTCCCCAGGATAAGCAAATAGACGTACTTCACTTCAAGGTACTCCACTGCAAAGAGAGAGAGAGAAAAAAGAGAGGATGAGAGAGTTTTCCGATGCTTGAGAGCTCATCAGGATGTACAAACACGCTAAGAGTATAAAGGTAAGAGCGATGACGAAGGCATGACGGCTCGCAAGAGGGGCTGAGGGAGTGAGGCATGTACAGCCGACATTACGTCATCACAAGAACACAAGAGCGACAACGTACGAATTTGTGTCAATATTTGAAGAAGAATTGTCGCTGCTGGAGAACGCGTAGGTACACAAAATCACTTTTGATTAAGATTAAGGCTTAGACACGAACATCTTCATTACAGTAACATCCTTTAAATATTTTATTCAGTTAGGTGTGTGTGGACACATGATAAAACGAGGTCTGGATTGACCGAGGTCCCATCATGTTTCTAAGCGTTCCTCAGTTGAATAAAGTTATCTGGCGTAAACAAGAAAAAAATTATGCAGAATGTCGCTGTATTGAATAAGTTCACACGTCAACCAATTACAAGTGTTTACTTCAACACCAAAACATGTTAAAGATTCAGAACTGTTAGTGGTTTCATAATAGTTTGCTTATTATGATACGGTAGAGTAATATTAGATAAAGACACATTGTAATATGAAAACTGAAAAAAAACAGAGATTTGCAATCCAACTGTATATGATTCTTGAAAAGCAAAAATTAGTAAAAGAAAAATGTCCTAAGAAAAGTCTCTGCAATTGAGAGTATATCAGTATAAAGTACGATAATACATCAGCATAAATTATCGCGTCAGTAAGTTAAAGGTGGCGGCGCACTAGGCATTTCTCGCCAGCATGCTACTTGCTTTTGCTACTTTGAGTAGGAACGACTTCGGTTATGATCTTTTGCTTTTGATATTTCCAAATGTCAAATTACTCTTGCGTCATATAGTGACAAGTTGAATGACGAACTATGAGAAGTTAAACCTAAGATGCGAATATTAGACACATTGTTGAGATGTTCTTACGGACGTTTCTTACGGTCGTTTCTACTCAGACGAAGAAGCAAAAGCAAGTAGCATTAGCCTAGTTTGCTGCCACACCTTAACGTGTTAGTACAATACGCTGCATCAGTACAGTCATATTACGTCAGCAAAGATTAACGTGTCAATACACATTAATATACCAGTTTAAGCATCAGTACACATTAACATTTTAACATTAACATAATCAGTACTGCTTGGAATTCAGCACTGCTTAGTATTTCAGTGAATGCACAAGCTAACGTGTCAGTTTTAACTTGATACATTTAACATGTCAGTCCACGTTAACATCTTGATATACATTAAACCCTTTCGTCTTGAAGGGTTCTTTTTTATTCTTGTTAACTTCTGGTGATTTGATTAAGTATAAGGTTTAACCTCCTCGGAAAAAGGAGGTTAAAGCTACCGCAGCTAACTTCTTCCGTAACGAGCTTGTTATCCGAAGAGTTTAAAACACCGTTGCTCGTAAAAAAGAAAGAAAGAAAGAAAAAATCGAATTACAGGATTTTGGCTTCATCGACTCGACAATGCTCTATAATATTTCTTTTTCATCTCAGGTCTGCCTCTCGAATGAAAAAAAAAAAATCGTCAGACATTAACCATCATAAGAACTTCTAATGGCATCGCTCTATTGAAAGCGTTAGGGTTCTTGAGGGGCCTGGAAGCATCCTTAGCAGCCCATCCAGAGGTACCTATGGAAGTCTTCATTCTTGATGAATCATCCAAGAGAATCTCCCGGAGGGTCAGTTGAAGAGGTACTCCACTAGATTCTAAAATTCACTTCCCTCTTGCTATATTATGAAAATTTGGCCCAAGGGATATATACTGTATATATATATATATATATATATATATATATATATAATATATATATATATATACACACACACACACACACACGCATATATATATATATATATATATATATATATATATATATATATATATATAAATATATAGATATATATATATATATATATAAATATATATATATATATATATGTATATATATATATATGTATGGAAATTGGTATGTTATAACACATTTGTAAATGTTCACTATAAACCCACTATCGGAGAAATAATAACGGAAGTACAGGGAAACTGTATATTTCGACTACTATCTGTAGTCTTCTTCTGAAGAGGACTACAGATAGTAGTCGAAATATACAGTTTCCCTGTACTTCCGTAATTATTTCTCCGATAGTGGGTTTATAGTGAACATATACATGTGTATACTGTATATATATATATATATATATATATATATATATATATATATATATATATATTTGTGTGTGTGTGTGTGTGTGTGTATGTATATATTCATATATACATACATACATATATATATATATATATATATATATATATATAACAACAAAAGGCCTTTTCTCTCTTATGAGAGTATAAGTATTCAGTATATTTTCTTTTTAGAATTTCATTGTTGAGTGATGACTGAATGATAAGACCTCTTAGCGATGGTTTTTTTCCCCTCATTTTCTTATAATCTTTCTTTTTCCTAAAGTCTGGTAATAACTTTTTCATCGGTGGTCATTAATACTACTGACGAGGTAGCTTTGGTAAGTTTTCCTGAATTCGGAATTTCGGTTCTCCCAACCTTCGAATGTGAGATTTATCTTTACGGATCTAAGGTGTATGGTGGTTGTAGTTTAAGGGCTAAGGTAGTTAAAGGTAGAAGTGGCTACTAGGATAGGTCAGTTTAACTCAAAGTGGGAGAGGGGAGAGGTCACAACGGCGTTGAGGTTGAGGAAGGTCTTACTTTCACTCAGAATGGGAAAGTAAGTCAATAAGGAGAGGCCATAGCTGCCCTATGAGTGAGGGAGGTCAGTCTCTTTGGTTGTCGACCGCCCTTCTTGCGTGCCCATCCATTTACATATCTGCCCTAGCGTAACACTTCTTTTGTTTCTTCTTGCATACCTCCCTCAGTGTTCACGATTACTTGCACAATTTCTAATTGGTTTCTGTTTTTTTTCTCGATGTTTTCCTTTCTAGTCTTGGTGGTAAATGTTCTTTCCTTTTTATATGAGAAAGATTTGTTTTTATAATTCTATTTATCCTTTATCTTTTTTTTTTATCTCTCATTACCTATTTCTCTGTTCTTGAATATATTCATTACTTCTTTCTGCATCTTCCTTTTCCTCCCTCCTTTTTTTGTTCCATAATCTTATTGAAATGTATTTTTCTCCTCATATACCCTTTTATACCCTTTCCGTTTTTTTGTGTGATCTTTCTGACGTATTCTTTGTTCTCCTTTGCGTTACCATTGTTTTTTATACCGTTCTTCATCTTATCTATCACCACCTTCATCTTGTCATAATCACTTTTCAGCTTTCAAATTCTCTCTTTTTTCCAATTTGGTCATATAACTTGATTTGCATTCTAAATTTATTCTTGTCCTTTGGGCTGTAAAATGTTTGTTAATTCCTTTTCTTTTCGTCCTTATTATGTCTTCCAATACTGTCATCAGGAATTCATTCTAGTCGTTCTTGTGTTCGACTGCATTACCTGTCTCATTAATAGTTTTATTGTAATAATTATCCTGTCATGTTTAGTACCGTTACATAGATTCCCACTACTTTCTCTGGCTGCCATGTTCCTCGATGCACCGTTTCACCTACCTTCCGATTTTTGTTTTCCTTCTTTCTTCTCTCCATTATTATTATATCACTTCATTTCTTCATATGACGAAATCCCATATCCCCCAGTCATCATATTCACCTTATAGGATTCCCCCAGATGACTGCCTTTCATCATAATATGTGTGTGTGTGTGTATGTGTGTGTGTGTGTGTGTGTGTGTGTGTGTGTGTGTGTGTGTGTGTGTGTGTGTGTGTGTGTGTGTGTGTGTGTGTGTGTGTGTGTGTGTGTGTGTGCGTGCGTGTGTGTGTGTATGTGCATGCGCGTGCGTGCCTGCGTTCACAAATGCATGTGTCTATCTGTATATGTATATGAGTGGGTTTGTGCAGAATGGATGGGAACGTGAGCAATTAAGTGTTTAGAAAATATATCTTCCTAATTGCTTTAATCCGAGTTGATTAAAAGATTTGACATCAACCCGAAGAAGAAAGTCTGATTTCTCAATTATCAGTTTGAGAAGATTAACCAAAACGAGTTTACCTTGTAAGAAAGAAGTGCACTACTGAACTGAATAAAATCCTCTGGCGTAATTCGTAATAAAATAATGAAATCACGCTCTCAAGTGAAATGGCTGACCTTTTTACAACACAAATTGGAACACCATTCAACTCCGTTTTCTTTATTCCTTCGTAAATCCAAATGTGAAAAACGCATTTTCGAGCCTTTGCTTCACCTTCTGACTGTTATGGACTTCGGGCAAGGCACAAAAACGATGCTCTGTAAGAAAAACCAAGAAATGTTGGAAGGGTCTGTACTTTATTCGACAAAATTGTATTTGCGTCATATACTGGGGTAATAAATTACGAAGAACATAGATTTCCAAAGGGGAGAGTGGCTGTCTAACCAATTTTTTTTATTTTTTTTATTTTTTTTTTTAGTTTTTCAGTGCATGCGCCGATTAATGAACGAGAAAGAGCGTGGTTGTTCAAAGTACAATTGCACAATAGACGGTTATCAGATTTTCGTGCGAGACGATACGACACTAACAACGATAACGTTTGGAAAAAAATATTATTGTTTTCACTCATCTATAGTAACGAGTATGTGGATGCAGATAACCTATACAAGGAAGCCAAAGGAAACTTCTATGCCCTTATTATGGTTAGACGCCTGACTAATTTATAAATTTTATGCAAGAGCGTGGCTATCCAATATCTCTGTATTGTTAACTTATAAAATCTTAACATCTTTACAGGTTTTGTTGCAGCCAGTGCCTGACTATCTTAATAAAGTTCTTGAAGTAAACTTCTGGGTACTAAAGGGTTAAGATTAGTCTCAGTTGATAATATAAACCCCTTCCTCTGGTACTGCATAGTTAAAATGTAAGTTTAAGGATTACTGCATCACAAAATATTGCGAGTGGTAGGAGAGTGATAATGTTAACAAATTACGTCTGACACGTCGTCAGGAGGCGGCAAAAGGTGGTTGAGGCCTTGAGGGTAAATGAGGACAAGTACTGAACAAATAGGATGAGAGACAGGAGGAGTGGGAGGACAAAGCCTCACAAAAACTCGCGTACCATGGAGTTGATTCCTGAGACCACGCATGTATGTACACATGCACGTATACGTCCCCCAACCCTCCTCCGCCCCCACGGCTTGTTGGTATAGTGGTTAGTGTCGTAGGTTGTCACGCTACATCAGTTAGTCGCTTGGCTACCTGATCAGTGCATCATCAGGGTTCCTGCTTCTGTGTGTCCTCCACTTTTCTTGTTTCTTCTGGTATCACCTTCTTGCTCGTCTCTTCCTCCCTCCCAATCTCTAATACATATCTTCTGTATTTTCTTCTCTATCTCTCTCTTTCTCTCTCTCTTTTCATTCCCATTATCTATAAAATTCTTCACTTCTTTGATTTATGCCATCACCAAATCCCTCACCTTCACTTTTTTCTCCTCCGATTTCTTTCCTTTTCCTTACTTTCTTCAGTTCCCACTGCGCCCGTCTTCTTCCCCTCCTCTCTTTCAGAGCTTCTCTTCCTTCGCTCATTCCTGACCAGCTCATCACCTTGTATTTAATCCCTCCTTGGCCCATGAAGACTCGGTGCCTCTTCCGGGCCTACCTCAGGGGCCCACATGCTCGGGATCATATAAGCTTAACCGGGAAGCTTAACCAAACTTAACTCGGTGATCGGGCGCGTTTTCCTCCACCAGACGACTGACCCCGAAAGGCGTCGCGATTTTTTTTTTCCCTTTTTTTTTTCCTTTCTTTTTGAAAGGAGCTCATGTAGGGTAGGCGCCAACGGTCCCGCGGTATCAAAGAGTCTCGTTCACGTCTCGAGGAACTCGTGACGTCATGAGCTCGTTGGTCGCTCGATCGAGGAAGAGCGGCCCTTCTGGAGGAGGAGGTGTGGTGTCGAGGTCCTTCTTATGTGATGAAAGGGCAACTCACATTCCTACTGCAGAAGACTTCTGGCAAAGAAGGTTCTTAGTCTGGAGGAGGAGGGAGGCGAGCAAGTGGTCCTCATTCTCGCTTAGTGTACCGAACATGGAGCGTCCAGTATCTGAACATGTTACTTCAAACGCCTTCTTCTCTTGGCTCCTCATGGAAACTCAGCAGCTACTTCCAAACATCACAGTGATGTCAAACCAGGAAACAAAAGAGACCTGACATGTGAGAGAGGATGAAATTAATGAACAAGATCTCCTGAATAATAAACAACAGAAGTAAAATAAATTAAGTAGCAGACTGAAATATAATAGTTTTAAGATTTCTTGCTTAGGAGACATGACTAGGACATCCGGATGAAGGAAATAAGCGTTTGAGAGGTACTTGGGAAAAGTCTGAAAGGTGTGCGTTCGAGTCAAAGAGAATTAATTCCAGAAGAGGTTTCAAAATGTCACGTCGGAAAGAAATAAAAGCATTCTGGTCTGGTGCTTCACCTCTCCCTTCCTATAAAGAAGATACATTATTAGATAGATAGATAAATTAATAGATAAATAGGTAGATAAATGAGTTAATTAGTGAATAGATGAATAAAATATTAAATAGATAGATAAGTGCATTTTTAATGAATTAAAGTATTGCTAAAATACTACTAAGGTAGATGAAGACCCTTAAAAGGTACCCAACATATGTGCAGAACAAACCACATTCTGGTTGACCCAAGGTGCAAAAAATTAATTAAAGTATTGCTAAAATACTACTAAGGTAGATGAAGACCCTTAAAAGGTACCCAACATATGTCCAGAACAAACCACATTCTGGTTGACCCAAGGTGCAAAAAATTAAGATAATAATAATAATGATAATAATGAATAATTGGATGAGTAAATAATAAGACATATATAAATAGATTAAAAAAGAAAACAAATAAACTCTCGTTAAGTTCACATGCAAGAGGTTCCTAGTATTTACGAGTTGATGAAACCATTGAAACCATTTTCTCACATCACCACTGGGTTCCATTATAAGAACATAAGAGTGGAGGAGACTACAAGAGACCATAAGGGCTACACTAGGCAGTTCCATGTCCAATACCATCTGTCTTTCCCATCAATAGAGTTATCTAATCCCTTAAAACATCCAATAGTTTATGCGCTTACTATATTGTTTCTAATTCTGTTCCATTCGTTAACCACTCTATTGGTATACCAATGTTTACCTACTTGCTTCCTCGTGCCGAGGGAACAAAAATAAATAAATAAATAAATAAAAGTACATAATTAAACAAGCAATCGAAACTATCTAGTTCATGACCTATTTTAGTATTGATATGGTTAGCTATATGAACACAAAATTAAACGGCTTAATTGCACACAAAAAAGAATAGAATAAATAAATGATGCCTTTATGTTTACGCTTTAGACTCAGAACTGTTGTGATAAAGAAAGAAAGAAAAAAAACAAAACGAAACTGGCACAACAGAGCTCGCGAGAATCTGGTGAATAGATGATTTCATATTCTGTATCAACCTGGATAAAAAAAGGGGGTGGGGAACTCTGAGGAACCAGTTGTATCCCTCACCACAGTCACCCAGTGTGTCTTCATTTCGAAGGCCGAAAAAAAAAAAGAATAAGAAACCAGGAGAAAAGAAGAGGAGATAAAATTCAAGCCTTATAAAATATATAACAACATTGGTTAGGGCGAGGATGTAGCAAAGTAAAGTGAAGAGACAGAACAGCGGAGAGAATGTAAACGATGAAATGAGATTTGGACAGCGTAAATGGATACCGGAAGAGGTATCGGGTCGTATAAAAAAGAATCAATGGAGGAAAGATAGCTGGGCAGCAAGGAAATGAAAAAAAAAGACAACAAAGAAACAAAAGAAAGAAGTGAACATATGTAATACACCTGCAACGAAAAATATTTTTGGGATTTTGTGCGAGAAAATATGACACAAGCGTCAATGGAATTCCAAATATGAACAAAGGGTTTTGGAAATGGTGGTACGCCTGCTCATCCAATGTAGAATAATTCCAGAATTCTATGGAATAGAAACGGTCTCAGTATATATATATACATATATATATGTATATATATACATATATACATATATACATACACACACAAACACACACACACATATATATATATGTATATATATACATACACACACACACACACACACACACACACACACATATATATATATATATATATATATATATATAAATATATATATATATATATATATATATGAGTGGATGGGTGGTGAGATAAACACAGGGAACAGTTAGGTATTTATTCTGACGTTTCGTCCTTACCGGGACTTCTCCAGAGTACATACACCTTCAAACAATTCACACCCGAAATACCCGCCGAAGCTCTCCGCGTTCCCCCGTGATCGACCTGACCTCTCGTTTTCCTCCGCTCTGCCTCGCGATTTATCAAATGGCTCGCCGTTTTTGTTAATTTAATAAACCCATCGCGGTGGTTGTTGTTTGGATGGGAAGCGATGTAAGCTGCTTCAGCTATTTTTCTTCTTGTCTTAGGAAGTCCTTTCTGCAGCACCTCTATTCTGTCTCAGTCTGGTAAGTGGCCATGATTATCTACATGAACCACTAGCGAGTTTGATACTCGGTGTGCCTTGACGTCACTCCTGTGCTCAACTGTCCGCTTTTTAATACCTCTGCTGGTTTTCCCGTAGTAGTTCATGGGACAGTTTCCACACGGTATCTTGTAGGCGATACTATTTTCTTCCCCGTTAGCCATGACTTTGTTCTGGTTCTTAACAATGTCTCCTAATTTCGTTACCGTGCTGATCGCAATCTTGACACTGGCTCTAGTGAGCAATTGTCTGACTCGCCTGAGTGGCTTAAGTTTGGCACGGACCAATACCCCCTGCTATCATTTTCAGTCACGTATCCTGTTCCTTATGCTTCTTTCTGCTATCTTTAAAGCCTTTTCTCAAAGTCGGTGCAACAGCCCTTCCGGATAACAGAGTTTGTTGAAAACGTTGAAAATGTAATCTATTTCATCTTTAATAAATTCTTCACTGCAAATGCGGTATGCTCTCAGGAAAATTCTTCACTGCAAATGCGGTATGCTCTCATAAAGAATCCTATGACCACTCCACTCTTTATTCTCTCATTATGGCCGGAGTAGTAGTGAATGATGTCGTCTTTATTGGTGCTTTTTCTATGAACCGAGAATGCGGTCCTGTTATCTTTCCTTCAGATGACGGTGTCGAGGAAGGCCAATTCAGACAAATTCAGAGGATGGCAGAAAAGAAAGGATAATAAATCTTAAAACTTATCATTATTCATCTCTAAGTGGAGAATAATCTTCATTCGTAGCAAAATTCTGCTTGGCACTGGTCCATAAGGGTGCCACAAAAGTCCTTAAGGTAGCGACAATATAAAATTCATGTAGCCAATATGCATATGTAGGATGGTTTCGTGAACGACACTAAATGTTTAAAAAGGTTGGAGAGTGGAGGGATGCAGATCCTCTCCAATGTCCTGCGACGTTAGTCAAAGGTAAAAATAGACTGCTCTTGTAAACGGACACCATTTCCTTGCATGATACATTACCCTTGTCTAAGTCCAACACGAAACATGCCAGCCCGTCTCGTTCTCCCAACAACATGGTGCTCTTGGAGAGCGTTCCCATTCTTTCTCTCTCTCTCTCTCTCTCTCTCACACACACACTCTCTCTCTCTGACACACACACACAATCACAAATAACACCAGAGCTATCCAAACAGACAAGCTTTACTCAGAAATAGGAATTATATTCTTATATATGCACGTAGATAGGATTAACATGCAGTTTCTATGCCAGAGCAACTCAAACCAACGCGTGCTTTGCATCACACAACCCAAACCCATGGAAGGCAGCTGGGACCGAGTTAGTGCCATGAGGTTCACGCTGCTTCTGTATTTATAGAATTTTCTGTACAGTATACCTTGGAACAGAAAACGTATCCTGAGGAGATTCCTCGTAAGATTTTGATTTTGTATTGGTGTAGGAGCCTTTATCTTAGATTTTTTTTTTTTGCTAAGTAGTATTAGTCTATATGAGGCGTCTAGAAACAGAGGGGCATCCCCGCCATTTTGACTGGTTTCAAGCAATGCACATGAAGGAAGCTTATTACGCCTTTCACGATCCGAGCTTAACTCGAAACCAGCAAAACTGGTGCGGATGCCCCTCTGTTTCTAGACGCCTCATATGTGTAATGTGGTCATTCATTTTCTTCCTAGCCCGCATGACAGAGTCGCAAAATTGTATACAAGGATAGAAGCGCTAGTAAACTGCAGTTCTTTAACCTTAACACTTAATTTCTACCAAAGGCAAATTATGCCCTTAGGATTCTATCTATTTGAGGAATTTGTAATAACTTTAGTTTTAATTGCTATATACATATATATTTTAGAAGCAAAATGAATGGTGTAAGATTTTTGTAACAACATGTGATCCTCCCATGACAATATTAGTCTTAAAAACCATACGTAAAAGTATTATATTCCCGACCATGTGAATGGTCACTGACGACAGCCGTATATCTGTAGTGACTCCTAACTTGAAATGGCAGAGTAAAAACACCTCCTAACTTTACGGTAAAAGACCCGTTCACTTGCGATTTCATTTCATCATTGTTTTCGGAACGCTGCTGGAAAAAACCTCGATTGCTTTTAAAAGCTCGCAGCAACTTTTTGTTTGCGATCAAACTGTTCTTGGCGCATGCGAAATGCACCGACTCGATGCTCCTATTGTCGCTTTGGAACGGGATACAAACAGTCCACAGTAATCAAGTTTATGTCACGTTTGCACAAAGCAATGGAATATCATTCCATGCAGACCTTTTACGGCCTCTTAGGGTTTATGGGAATAAAAAGTAAAAGCTCATCTATTTGAACGTGTTACAGTCAGAACCATATATTAAAGCCTTTTGTAGATATGAACACGTTTATCTCCTATTCAGATAAAGATATTTCGATAAAAAAATTATGGGCGAAAAATAGATGGATACACATTGGTACCATATCAGTAAATAACAATGAATAATAAAGAATCACAAATACGAATCAAGTAAAAGCAATTATAAGAAACGTGTGACAATTATTTAAGAGAAAAACACTCGATTCTCTCGTAACGACACACGTGCATGGCTTTTATCGGTGGGAGGGTATTTTGGACTGTATTTTACCACCGCTTCTATCCTTATGGATAGTCTCACGCCTCTGTCGTGCGATCGCCGGGAGGAACTCCTGTCTAAGAAACAGGAACCTTGAGTTAGCCCTCAGTCCTCTTTTTTTTTTTTTTTCTTCTTTTTTTTTTCTTTTTGTGGATGAAGGAGGTGCTTCGAAAGCTAAGTCTACCTTGAGACCTTCAAAACCCTGAGTCCGTCCTGCCTTGCCCTCAGGCACGTGGTTCCCTGAACTATGTACTCAGCTCAACCTCCAGCTCAGAGACCATCTTCACTCTGAGTTGTTCTTAGGTGACGAAGACAAAATGTAAATAATAATGGCCGCTCGGAGATCGCGAGGGCAAAGGTCTGGGAGGAGGAGAGAGAAGTGAAAATGAATATCACTGGAGCAGAGGAAAAATATGGTTAATGGGATTGTCAAGAATAAGATATGAAGTGACATAAAACGTCTTACATTATAACCACAGATACATTCATATATGTAGAGCATGTATGCATGTGTGTGTATATATGTATGTATGCATGTATGTATGTGTGCGTGTATGTATGTATGTATGTATTATGTATGTATATATGTATGTATGTGTGTATGTATGTACGTATGTATATATGCATGTATGTATATATATATATGTATGTGTATATTATGTATGTGTGTGTATGTATGGATGTGTGTATGCACGTTTGTATCTATGTGTGTATATATATGTACGTATGCAACTATATATGTACGTATGTATGTATGTATGTATGTATAAATGTATGCATGTATGTATGTATGTATGCATGTATGTATATATATGTGGTATGTATGTATGCATGTATGTATGTATGTATGTATATATGTATATGTGTATGTGTGTATATATGTACTTATGTGTGTATGTACAGTGTGTATATACTCGTATGCATGTATGTGCGTTTGTATGTGTGTATGTATGTATGTGTGTATATATGTACTTATGTGTGTATGCACAGTGTGTATATACTCGTATGTATGTATGTATGTGCGTTTGTATGTGTGTATGTATGTACGTATGTATGTATATATATATATATATATGATATATGATATGATATGATATGTATGTATGTATGTATGTATACATGTACTTATGTGTGTATGTACAGTATGTATATACTCGTATGCATGTATGTGCGTTTGTATGTATATGTGTATGTATGTATGTATGCATGCATGTATGTATGTGTATATGTACATAAGAACATAAGAATGAAGGAGAAGGCTTCAAGAGACCATAAGGCCTACACTAGGCATTTCCATGTCCATTACCACCTGTCATCCCCATCCATAAAGTTAATTGCCTTTTCCTAAAACAACCGATAGTTTCAGCGCTCACTACATGGTTACTAAGTCTATATTATTCGTTCACCTCTCTTTTAGTAAACCAGTTCTTGCCTATTTCCTTATTAAATCTAAAATTTTCCCATTTAAATCCATCACAGCGAGACCTGTCCTGTTGGCTTGATATGATGACCTTGTTTGCGTCACCCTTGTTAAAGCCCTTGAACCACTTGAATACCACTATTAGATCACTCCGCACTCTGCATCTTTCCATAAAATGTAAGTTAAGTGTCTAAGCCTGTCCTCGTAAGGTAAATTTCTGAGTCCATGAATAATTTTTTGTCATTCTCCTCTGTACTGATTCTAGTGAATTATCCATTCTATATGGCTGTAACTGTATCACATAGTCAAGGATGGGTCTAACTAACGCCAGATAGAGTTTAATAATTATCTCTGCACTTTTAATTGTAACTGTCCTAGCAATGATATAAAACGTTTAGTTAGCTCTATTCCTGGCGCTAATACACTGTTCCTTGGATTTAAATCAGAACTCACTAGAACTCTCAAGTCAATCTCGCACTCAGTTTTCTGTAAAAGTGTTATTTAAGCTATACCTACTTTCTGGGTTGTGTAAAATTAAGTTTAAAACGCTCCACTTTGAGATATTGAAGTGAATAATTTGTTTAGATCCTCATGCAGAATCTGGCGTCTTCTCCTGACCTAGATAGACGTCCTATTTTAGTGTCATCCACAAACTTACTAACCTTACCATAATTCCATTGTCCATGTCTTTTATATACACAATGAACAATAAGGGACCCAAAACCGAGCCCTGGGGAACTCCACTAGAAACACTCCCCCATTCGGATTTTACACCATTTATGGTGACCCGCTGTTTTCTGTCACTGATCAAAGCTCTAATCCACTCAAACACTTTCCCTCCTATGCCATGGGCTTTGACTTTATTAGGTAGCCTCTGGTGGGGCACCTTGTCGAACGTTTGGTTAAAGTCAAGGTAAATAACATCGTAACTATTATTGTTATCTGACGCCTTGAAGACATTAATGTAAAAAGATGTATGTATGTATGCATGTATGTATGTATGTATGTATGTGTGTGTGCGTTTGTTTGTATGTATGTTTTTATGTGTGTATGTATGCATGCATGTATGTATGTATGTATGTATGTATGTATGTGCGTATATATATATATATATATATATATATATATATATATATATATATATACACATATATATACGTATGCTTGCATGTATCTAAATATGTATGCATGTATGTACTGTATATATGCATACATGTATGTATGTATGTGTGTGTGTATGTCTGCATGTATGTTTGTATGTGTGTATGTATGTATGTATGTATGTATTTATATATGTATGAGTATATGAATACTTAATATATATTGC
Organism: Oratosquilla oratoria; assembly: GCF_046742065.1. Taxonomy (NCBI): domain Eukaryota; kingdom Metazoa; phylum Arthropoda; class Malacostraca; order Stomatopoda; family Squillidae; genus Oratosquilla; species Oratosquilla oratoria. Next base: position 16,523,511 of record NC_134818.1, on the reverse strand, counting down.
AAGTGTTCAGGTATTGTGCATCCACAGACCTACTGTGCTGTATGTGGGGTTGAGATCGGGGAGTGCCCCAGGCAATGTTAAGGGATGGGCAAAAGGAAGACATTTTTTTTCTTCTTCATTTTTTTAAGGTATGGTAGGACACCCATAATGTCATATTGTCGTAACGGAGATGACTGGGTGTCACAATGGAAGCATTCCCCGGGGTGCAAATCCCATTAGAAATCAGGGGGGCTTACACTAGGAGACTCTTTGCTTTTGGAGTTGCATTTGCTCCATATGGTCTGACTACTCTCAAAAGCCTTCGACGCAAAATCCCTGCCAAAGATTGCCAGGGCTATCTCGTTTTAAACGTGGGATCTCGCTGTCGATATCAAGTTGGCACAATTAACCTGCTTTATCACAGGACACCAACCGAGTTGCTATAGTTACACGGTAAGCCTCTCTCATGTTGACCCTAATCAGAAGTCATTTCCTGGAATGGATTACTAAGTCGTGAAATCAAGATGGCGCTCACGTAAAAAGATCTCATCATTTATGAAAATAACACACACATTTCATAGAATTCACTATCAACACATTTGTTATCATATTACACTAATGGTTACAGAAATACTTGAAAAACGGCCAAAGAGTCTAGGAAGCTTCCGACAAGGTAACACTGCGCTACAATAATATTTCTTGCTCTACTTCAGCTTCTCTTTCTCAAGATCCACCACAATTCACAGAGCTACTGCTCCACCATAGTCGACTTGGAAAACCTTTTTGTTACCTTCCTCCAAACCTCTTCCTTTTGCTCTTTCTCGACATTGTCAGAGGACGTTCTCCATCAATGTTCGATGAGTCTCGACTTCTCGAGACGTGGGTCCGTATTCAGGAACTTCATAGAGTGCACAATCTCTTCGTATATACGATAACATCCAGTCAGTAGTTTCTTGGAGGCGGGAACCAACCGTGTATACACCTTCACTCAGCTACTGTGTGCCCCGTGGAATGTTTGTGGACACAAGTGAGGGCATTAAGGGATTTCCTCATCGGAGGAATCACGAGTACAAACTAACATCATCGTTTGTACCATGGGTATTGGGTGCTCTACGAATTTTGTGACTACAGTGCTTCTCTCTCTCTCTCTCTCTAATGTAAAGGATATTTTCTACATCTGGATTCAATATGTTAGGGGCTTTAGTGACATTCTTACGGACCAGAGTCACCCATCATTCTTTTATGATTGGAGACCAGCCTCCAATTAACTGCTACTATCCTTCCGGTTTACTACCTGCTATTCTCCTTAAATCTCTTCTTTAGCACTTCTGTGCCTTCGCCTCATTGGTGCGACAGTCTCCAAGGATAGAAACACTGTTTATTGTTCACATAATTCTCTCTCTCTCTCTCTCTCTCTCTCTCTCTCTCTCTCTCTCTCTCTCTCTCTCTCTCTCTCTCTCTCTCTCTCTCTCTCTACCCTGCTCTCTCTCTCTCTCTCCCTGTCTATCTACCTTTCTCTCTCTCTCTCTCTCTCTCTCATATCTTTCTTTCTTTCTCTCTCTCTCTCTCTCCTCTCTGTCTCTATGCCTCTCTCTCTATTTCTCTCTCTGTCTGTCTCTCTCCTCTCTGTCTCTCTCTCTCTCTCTCTCTCTCTCTCTCTCTTTCTCTCCCTCTCTCTTTCTCCCCCTCTCTCTCTCTCTGTTCGTTTTTTTCTTGCTTACATGAACCTCTTCTAGCCACCTCTCTTGAGTCACGACGCAGTTGAGAATAAAAAATATTTTTTCCCGTATATGTGTGCGTGTGTGTATATATGTATGCATGCATACATACATACAGTACACGTGTGTGTGGGCTCATTTGTGTAACATACGTGAACATAAGCAGTAATTTCGTTACACGTATATGTAATCTACTTGCTTGTATGCGTGAAAACTTGCTAACGTGTGGAAGCAAACAACATTACTACATTGGTGGTGGTGGGTCTTTGTAAACACACGTTCCCATAATCACGCACATCCGCGAAGATTGTTTCCGTAAACAAGAACATAGCAGCGCAAAACAGTGCGTTCGCTTTGTTACAGAACAGCACGGACGAGGGCGAGTATGTCCAAGGTTCTGCGGAGTTGTGAAGTAAGAGAGTTTGTGGGTTCTCCTTGAGAGAAGGAAGGCGAAAAAAAGTGGAAAATGCCAGACACATGTCTTCTCCTCCTTCCTCTGACCCCTCCTCCTCCTCCTCTTCCTTCTCCTCCTCCTCCTCTGCCTCCTCCCTATTCTCTCAGTCTTCCCCCTCTTCCTCTCCCTCCTTCTCCTTCTCTTACTCATTGTCCTCCTCATCATCGTCCATCTTCTTTACCTCCTCCTCCTCCTCCTCCTCCTCCTCTTCCCTCTCTCCTTCCTCTTACGTTTTCTCCAAGATTTTCCTTTCTTCCTTTCATCTGGTATGGTGGGCAGGCACAACGTCGGTACATCGACGCGCGCGCGCACACACACACACACACACACACACACACACACACACACACACACACACACACACACACACACACACACACACACACACACACACACACACACACACACACACACACACACACACACACACACACACACACACACACACACACACACACA
>NC_134818.1:16510901-16513401 GCF_046742065.1 Oratosquilla oratoria | reverse complement strand
CACACATACACATACACACACACACACACACACACACACACACACACACACACACACACACACGCAAATAAACTACCGCCTGATGTCCTGATCAAACTGTAGTTTGCATCTTCCAACAAGCCCTTTCGGGTCCAATGGACTATCTACGTAACAGTAATGACGTCATCAATTATGTCAGGCCGACCTCAATCGTGTCCCTCCCTAACAACCCACTTACCCACACCCACACCCACACTCACAAACAAGTGGAAAAGTAAAAAGAAAGAAATAAGTGAATAGGTAAAATAGTAAGTAGAAAGCAAACAGACATATACATAGGTCAATAAATAAATAAATAAATAAATAAACAAAATAAACATATAAATAAATTAATAAATAAAAACACATAAACAAAAATAAAAAATAAATAAGTGAATGAATAAATGAATACATGAATGAATAAACGAACAAATAAATAATCATATGCATAAATGAATAAATGAATTAGATAAGTACAAAGATAAACGAATGAATGTATAAATGAATAAAAGAATATATGTAGGAACAAAGTGAAACAAGAGGACACGGTGTTAGTGAGTACAATTCTCCATTTGAGGAAGTGATGAGGTGAGCGCAGGTGTGAACGAACCGTCATCAAAGCCCAGTTGGATTTCTAGCAATATACACAGCTATTAGAGGACATACAGAAATAGTAGAGAACTCTCTTACTCTCAATGAGGGTTGGCGCCGTCCTGGTCCCTTTGAGCCGGGACATTTCGTCACTTCTGCACAGGAGCCTCAAGGACACGATTTGGTTTAATGTCCACGCGGACATTATTCCACTTGATTGGGCGTTGATAACTTGTGACTGAGATCGCATCGGGACGTTATGGTTTATGATGGGGGAAATTGAGGGAGGAGACTTGGGGAGAAGACTTGGGAGAGGGGACTGAGAAAGGAGACGAGGGAGGGGAGAATTTTGGGGGAGGAGACTGGGGGGAGGAGACTGGGGGGAGGAGACTGGAAGAAGAGACCGGGGGGGAGGAATTTTGGGAGAGGAGACTGAAGAAGGAGACCTGGAGGATGAAAATGGAGGAGGAACACTGCAGGAGCAAAACTGAAGGATAAGAAGGGTAGAAAACTAGAGGAGGAAGACTGGAGGAGAAGATTGGAGAAGGAAGACTGGAGAAGGAAGAGTATAGTAGAAGACTGAAGGATCAGTTGACGGAGGCAGTAGGAAGAATCAGAAGTGTGAAAAGGTAATCTATAGTTTGTTTATTTTGAAAATGTCAAACTGGCCCCTCCCACCACAATGAAGTGTAACTATGTGATTGGGCAATGCGACACTATCCCTTGAACGGAGGCAAATTTAAGTCTGCAGCGTCTCCTTTCTTTGAAGACGCGCCAGCCAATCAGAGGCCTCGATCGAGGAAGGGCTCCGCTCTCGTCATAAGAACGAACAGACGCGGGCACAGTCGCGTCTTCCTTTTCGTCCAGAGCGTAGCATTTGTCTGATGTGCCACGCTCACCGCAATAGGATACGCAGAATATGTCATCAGGTGATGAAAGTCACGCTGTTCGTCTTAAATCCACATAAACATTACCGTTCTATGCACTGCTAAGAGCGTCTAAATTACTTCTTAATTTTTCCTCTCTCTTCTCTTTACCTGTACGTCTTTATAAGACCTAGACTCTTCTAACATTTTCTCTTTCCTAATACTTATCTCTTTTTGTTCGTCTTCCTCCTTCACTCTATTTTTTTTATCCATATATACGCTCTCCTCGGATTTTACTCTGTGTATGCGCGTGTCGTGTGTGTGTGTATGAGTGCATGTATATGTATGTATACATATGTGTGTATATGTGTATATATATATGTATGCTTGTTTATATATGCATATGTTTATCTATATATTTGCTTATATACAAATGCTGAAATTTCCTTTCCATCAAATTCTGGCAACACCACCCAGTCAAAAAAAAAAAAAAAAAAAAAAAAAAAAGTATATATATATATATATATATATATATATATATATACATATACATATATTTCGAATGGCATGCGGATGCAATATATTTTCTATATGACAAAAGGCCTGGCACTACCGCATTTTCCTGATGACCTGGATGACCTAGGACTCAACACTCAATGACCTCGGCTACCTTTGCCCTGGGTGCACTGGGCCGTCTATCCAAAGCTCGAGTGGTCCTTAGACCCAATTCCAGGCTTCCTTTGATGCTGAGCCGTTTTGTAACGAATAATACAATGCGGAGTTACTCGGAGACCCAAAACAATGCCTCTGAGTGGAGTTAGACTGGTTACTATTGCATCGGTCTAGTCGATGAAACAGTCAGAAATTGTGAAGGAAGGTAGTTGTGCATACTCACACATGGATTGGTATGGGAACTTACTTGCTGCTATGTATACCTAACATACGTACATACATACAGTACATACATAGATACATAAATATACATACATACATACATATATATATACATATATATATATATATAT
>NC_134818.1:16505901-16508401 GCF_046742065.1 Oratosquilla oratoria | reverse complement strand
CCGTGTCCTCGATTGGTATTTCTGTCATCCCATTTTATCATCTTCTCTCTATCATTTATTTATATGCCTTTCCTGTTTATGTAAAATAGCTATCAAATCTCCTCTCTCTCTCTTCTTTGCTCTAGTTCCTGTAGTTTAAGTTTTTGTAGTCTCTCTTCATATGATAGTTTTGAGAGAGTGTTGGTGCCAGTTTTTGTAATTGCTCTTTGTATTCTCTTTCAAGTTTTTTTATACATTTTTTTGTACTTGGTGACCATATCGTTGCTGCATATTCCAATCCTTGGTCTTATCAGGGTGATTAGGATTTTCCTCACCATTTTCTTCATCCAGGTTATTTAATGCCACTTTGATTGTTCTTATTAAGTTATAAGTTTCTCCAAAAATCTTATTTATATGTTTCTCAGGTGACATATTATTCATAACAATGACTCCCAGGTCCTTCTCATTTTCTACTTTTTTTTTTATTCCTTCTTCTCCCAAATTATATGATCCTGTTATTCTGTTTTTGCTTTTTCCAAATTCCATTATACTACACTTTTTTGTATTGAACTCCATCTCCCACTTCCTACTCCATTCTTGTACTTTATTTAGATCTCTCTGTAGTGATTCACAATCTTCTTCAGTTTTCACTCTTTTCAGTAATTTTGCATCATCTGCAAAGAAGCTCATATAGCTTTCAATTCCTTCATCCATATCATTAATATATATAGCAAACATTATTGGGGCCAAAACTGTTCCCTGCGGGACACCGCTTATTACTTTCATTCCATTTTGAGTGCTGATCTCTTATCACTACTCTCATTTTTCTTTCTTGCAAAAAGTCTTCCATCCAATTTAGCAATTTTACCTTGAATTCCTCCTTCATATTCTAATTTCTTAAGCAACTTCTTATGTGGTACTTTGTCAAAAGCTTTTTTTAGGTCTAGAAAATGCACAATCACCCATCCATCTCTTTCTTGTATTATATCTATTAGCCTTGAATAGAAACATATTAAATTGGTGACGCATGATCGTCCTTGTCTGAATCCAAATTGCCTTGGATTTAGTACGTTGTTTTTTTTCCAAGTATTTTACCCATCTACTTTGATAATTCTTTCACATATTTTTGGGCTATTGTACTTGTTAGAGAGACTGGTCTATAGTTGGTAGGTTCTTCTTTATTTTCCTCCTTTATATATAGGTACTATATTTGCTTTTTTCCAATCTTCTGGAACTTTTCCTTCCTTCTTTTAAGGAACTGCTTATTATGCTATGTATTTTGTCTGCCAGTTCATTCCTGCATTCTTTTCTTTCAGAATCCAGTTTGCTATTTCATCTGGCCCATGCGATTTTCTCTGACATCAAAATTACCCAAGTGTGTCAAAATTTCATTCTTTGTTACTTCTATTCTTCCATAGGGGGGACTTTTTTTCCTTCCACTCAATCTCTTCAGGTTGTATATTTTCCCTTGTAAACACTGATTTAAAATGTTTGTTCATAATTTCTGTTCTGCCATTTCCATTTCCTCAGTGTATTCAACTCCTCCTTGTCTTAATTTCTCTAAGTCTTGTTTGTTTTTCAGTTTATTGTTTACAAATCCTGTAGAATAGTTTTGGTTGATCTTTACACTTTTCTATAACATCTTTTTCATATTTTCTTTTTTCCTCTCTGCACTTTTTGTACATATTCATTTCTATAACCAGTATATATTTTCCATTTTTTTTTCAGGTCTTCTGTCTTTTTTTTCCATCTGTTCCAGGCTTTGTCTCTTTTGTCCTTATTAACTCCCTACAACTTTTTTTTGTTGTACCAGCATTTTACATATTCTTTTCTTGTTTTTGTCTTGGGACAAAACATACTTTTTCCACTCCTTTTTTGTAAATTTTTTGTCAAAATATTCCATTTTCTCACTTCCACTGTTGTTTCTTCTTTGTATATTTCTTCCCAGTTTTTTCTTGTTGGAAGAATTCTCTTATTTTATCAAAGAGTTTGTTTTTTTTTCATACATCATTCTTCCTTTTCTATTTGTTCATTTTCTTTTCATATATTTTTCTTCATTAAGTTCCAGTTCAATCAATATGTGGTCACTTTACCTATTGTGTTTTATATTCAATCTGTCCAATATTCTAGGTTCAGATGTAATTATTAAGTCTAGCCTCGATGTTCTTCTTCATTTCTATACCTAAGTGTTCTCTGTATCCATTGTGTCATTGAATGGTCATAATCATCTCAAGTAGAGAGCAGTTCCCCATGAGTCATCACCACTCTTTACTGTCATTTCTTCCCAGCAGATTTCTTTGCAATTAAAGTCGCCCATCATAACTATTCTTCCTCCGTCTTCCATTATTTTAGTCAATGCTATCTTTGTGTCCTCTAACATACTTTTATGTTCACTCTCCACCTCCCATGAGGCTGTTTTCGGAGCACATAATTTGATCACCAAATTTTCTGCTCTTCTTAACTCTCGGTCTTCCACTTCTATCATAATCATCTCTACTGTATTCTTTCCATATATGATGAC
>NC_134818.1:16493401-16500901 GCF_046742065.1 Oratosquilla oratoria | reverse complement strand
ACACACACACACACACACACACACACACACACACACACACACACACACACACTTTCAACGAACGGACGGCTTGAAGAACGCTCTGAAGAAAAGTGCAGATTGTGGATACCAACGCAAAGAGAAGTGCCTTTCTGTATTTGCAGGGGGGGGGGGGGAAATTGCTCGTGGGGTAGTGGGAAAGTAAGGAAAGAGGAGAGGGGGAGGGATTGCTGGGGAAATGGAAGGTAATGAGGAGGTGGAGGAAATGGCCCTGACGGGCCGCCGTAAGGTAGACAAACGACCCCAAGACGAGTTGGATGATAACATGTCTAATAGGAATGTGAAGATTAGAGGTATAGATAGGAGCAATATAGCAGAAAGTGATGAGAATATTTTCAAGGGATTTAAAGAGAGTGGGGGGGACACAAACCCCCCCCGACTGACAAGACTAGAGAAGAAGGTTGATAAGGTGATCGAGGACTTGGAGAGTAGGTTAGGTCATATGAACACCATTTTAAAAAGGGTTGAAAGATTGGAAGAACTGGAAAAGGCGAATAAAAACTTAACTGATGAAATAGAAGAACTAAAAAGACAGTTAAGAGAGGTAAAGGGGGAGAATGAGGAATTGAAGAAGAATAGTAAAGAAAACAGAGAAACAATAGCTAAAGAAAGTAAAAATTGGAAGCAAACCCAAGAAGAAAATAAGATTTCATTCACTGACATAGTCAAACAGCAATTGAAAGAACATACTGAAGACTCAGTTATTAAAGTGATGAGACAAAAGGAGAATATAGTAAGGGATTTAGCAGACAAGAAGAAATGTATAATTATATTAGGAATGGAAGAGAAACACAACACAGATAGAACCACAAGAATCAAAGAGGAAAATGAAAAAGTAAGCCAATTACTAGAATCAGTTCAGGAAGATGACCCAGGAATTATGAAACAAATCGAAGAGAAATTTAGACTCGGAAAGTATAGCACAGACAAGACCAGACCAATTAAGATTAAATTCAAGTCACAAACAACGGCAGAGAATATCTTATCCAAAACAGGGAAACTAGCAACAAGTGAACAACACAAAAAGATATGGATAAAAAGAGAAATGAATAAAGAGGAAAGAGAGGAACAAAAAGCAGAAAAGACTGGAAGCTAAGACAAAAAACGAGAACAGAACGGAGTCAGAGAAAGAGAGATTCTATTGGAGAGTAGTGAACATGAAACTAAGGAAGTTCGACATACAAAAGAAAAACATAAGGGAAACAGAGAACACAATGGAAGTGGCAGAAAACTAAGAGTGTCTTACACAAATATAGATGGATTAATAACAGGATTGAATGAACTGAATGATTATTTGAAAGAAAAAGAACCGGACATAATGGGAATTGTAGAAACAAAATTAAAAGGCCCACTACCACCCAACAGTGTAGGACATGATGCATACAATTATTGGATTAGAAACAGAGAGAAAAAGCAAGGGGGTGGAGTTATGTTCCTGACTAAGAAGGATATAAACGTGAAAGGTGTCATATATGGAAAGAATACAGTAGAGATGATTATGATAGAAGTGGAAGACAGAGATAAGAAGAGCAGAAAATTTGTGATCAATTATGTGCCTCCGAAAACAGCCTCATGGGAGGAGAGTGAATATAAAAGTATGCTAGAGGACACAAAGATAGCATTAACTAAAATAATGGAAGACGGAGGAAGAATAGTTATGATGGGCGACTTTAATTGTAAAGAAATCTGCTGGGAAGAAATGACAGTAAAGAGTGGTGATGACTCATGGGGAAATGCTCTACTTGAGATGATTACTGACCATTCAATGACACAATGGATACAAGAGAACACTAGGTATAGAAATGAAGAAGAACCATCGAGGCTAGACTTAATAATTACATCTGAACCTAGAATAGTGGACAAGATTGAATATATAACACCAATAGGTAAAAGTGACCACATATTGATTGAACTGGAACTTAATGAAGAAAAATATATGAAAAGAAATGAACAATATAGAAAAGGAAGAATGATGTATGAAAAAACAAACTTTGATAAAATAAGAGAATTCTTCCAACAAGAAAACTGGGAAGAAATATACAAAGAAGAAAAATCAGTGGAAGAGAAATGGAATATTTTGACAAAAATTTACAAAAAAGGAGTGGAAAAGTATGTCCCAAGACAAAAACAAGAAAAAGAATATGTAAAATGCTGGTACAACAAAAGTTGTAGGGAGTTAAAAGACAAAAGAGACAAAGCCTGGACCAGATGGAAAAAAGACAGAAGACCTGAAAAATGGAAAATATATACTGGTTATAGAAATGAATATGTACAAAAGTGCAGAGAAAAAAAAGAAAATATGAAAAAGATGTTATAGAAAAGTGTAAAGATCAACCAAAACTATTCTACAGATTTGTAAACAATAAACTGAAAAACAAACAAGACTTGGAGAAATTGAGACAAGGAGGAGTTGAATACACTGAGGAAATGGAAATGGCAGAAATTATGAACAAACATTTTAAATCAGTGTTTACAAGGGAAAATATACAACCTGAAGAGATTGAGTGGAAAGAAAAAGTCCCCCCTATGGAAGAAATAGAAGTAACAAAGAATGAAATATTGACACACTTGGGTAATTTTGATGTCAGAAAATCGCATGGGCCAGATGAAATAGCAAACTGGATTCTGAAAGAATGCAGGAATGAACTGGCAGACAAAATACATAGCATAATAAGCAGTTCCTTAAAAGAAGGAAAAGTTCCAGAAGATTGGAAAAAAGCAAATATAGTACCTATATATAAAGGAGGAAATAAAGAAGAACCTACCAACTATAGACCAGTCTCTCTAACAAGTACAATAGCAAAAATTTGTGAAAGAATTATCAAAAGTAGATGGGTAAAATACTTGGAAAAAAAACAACGTACTAAATCCAAGGCAATTTGGATTCAGACAAGGACGGTCATGCGTCACCAATTTAATATGTTTCTATTCAAGGCTAATAGATATAATACAAGAAAGAGATGGATGGGCTGATTGTGCATTTCTAGACCTAAAAAAAGCTTTTGACAAAGTACCACATAAGAAGTTGCTTAAGAAATTAGAATATGAAGGAGGAATACAAGGTAAATTGCTAAATTGGATGGAAGACTTTTTGCAAGAAAGAAAAATGAGAGTAGTGATAAGAGATCAGCACTCAAAATGGAATGAAGTAATAAGCGGTGTCCCGCAGGGAACAGTTCTGGCCCCAATAATGTTTGCTATATATATTAATGATATGGATGAAGGAATTGAAAGCTATATGAGCTTCTTTGCAGATGATGCAAAACTACTGAAAAGAGTGAAAACTGAAGAAGATTGTGAATCACTACAGAGGGATCTAAATAAAGTACAAGAATGGAGTAGGAAGTGGGAGATGGAGTTCAATACAAAAAAGTGTAGTATAATGGAATTTGGAAAAAGCAAAAATAGAATAACAGGATCATATAATTTGGGAGAAGAAGGAATAAAAAAAGTAGAAAATGAGAAGGACCTGGGAGTCATTGTTATGAATAATATGTCACCTGAGAAACATATAAATAAGATTTTTGGAGAAACTTATAATTTAATAAGAACAATCAAAGTGGCATTTACATACCTGGATGAAGAAATGGTGAGGAAAATCCTAATCACCCTGATAAGACCAAGATTAGAATATGCAGCAACGATATGGTCACCAAGTACAAAAAAATGTATAAAAAAACTTGAAAGAATACAAAGAGCAATCACACCAACACTCTCAAAACTATCATATGAAGAGAGACTACAAAAACTTAAACTACAGACACTAGAGCAAAGAAGAGAGAGAGGAGATTTGATAGCTATTTACAGAATCATGAAAGGCATAGAAATTACTGATAGAGAGAATCTGATAAAATGGGATGACAGAAATACAAGAGGACACGGAAAGAAAATAAAAAAAGACAGCTATAGAAGAGATTTGAAAAAGAACAGCTTTCCTCACAGAGTAATAGACAGTTGGAACAAGTTAGATGAGAAAGTGGTGTGTGCAAAAACAATACATGAATTTAAAAATAGTTTAGATAAAATGAGATATGAAGACGGGACCCCACGAGCATAGCTCCCCTTCCCGTAAAATACAACTAGGTACAACTAGGTAAATACACACACACACACACACACACACACACACACACACACACACACACACACACACACACACACACACATATATATATATATATAGATATATATATATATAAATATGTATATATATATATATATAAATATTTATATATATATATATATATATATATATATGTATATATATATATATATTTGTGTGTGTGTGTGTAACTTGAAGGAATCTTTCGGAATTTACCAAGAAAAAAGGAAACTGAAGGTAATATGTGGACTGTATTAGAAGTTCCAAGAACCTTGTTCCATCTTTCGTTGTCAAATTACATAAAATTCTTAACTTACATGGATATAAATACAGAATGTAATTTAGGAGAGTTCACAGTGATACAAATTGTACAGAAATGTCAAGTAAGGTTGGGAGAGGTTGGATGGTACAAGAGTTAGTGGCCATTGGGGTGACGTGTGGTGGGTGGGTAGGTGGGTGAGTGTTGGTGTGGTCGGTGGTGGATGCAATGTTCTTGAGCTGGGTCAGAAGGTTGCCTGTTTGCTAGTTGATGACGGGGCTCCTTTCTTCTATACAAAAAGGCTTCCGAGAGGGATAGAATAATTCAAAAGAAATTAACATTCTTCTTGTGTTGGGTACCGTTAGGACTTTGCCTGTTTGCTAGTTGATGACGGGGCTCCTTTCTTGTATACTGTACAAAAGGCTTCTGAGAGGGACAGAATAAATCAAGCGTTATCATCATTCTTCTTTGAATAAATAATATTCTTAAGTTACAAAAAAAAAAATGCTGCGTGATTCTGGTTTTATGGTGTGTCAGTAAAGTTTCTTTTTCCTTATAAGGGATAACATCAAGAAGAATTCAAAAGACAAAAGCGTTATTATGAACAGAAGAATACTTGTTGGCTCAAGAGCAGTCATGTTTGCAGACATTAATTTGACAACAGGAGGACACGGAAGTGTTGGAGACCGCTTGATAAAAATTTTCTTCATGACATTTAATATAAAACACAAGACCAAAGAATATATTGGACTTATTCTTCGGACAGTAAATGAAGTAAAAGTCATTAAAAAAAATTACTTCTACTGACAACATATTAATCATAAAAGAATGTAAAATATTAATTTGTATGTTTTCAATAGTTAAGTTACATAGATACATATACCAAAAGGAACCAAGTTAAAGAAATAGTACTCTGTTGGAAGAGCTGTAACTCTGACTAGTTCTCAAGATGGATTGAAAACCGGCGAATCAGAAAAAAATCAAGGAATAACTACGAAGGTGATTCATCCCTATATTCTAGAGAAACAAGACCAAAGACGAAAGACTGTGTGTTGTATTCCATGAGGCATACGTCAGAGAGTGTCATATCTCCTCTACTCATCTTTAGATTACATCAACACTTTCACCTCTGTTGTAGGTGAAGCCCAGAGCGGCTGGCATTCGGTTACTACTTCGGTGCAAAGATCTTTATAATTTTCCGATAAAAATCCTCTATAGACACGTACACGCACACGCACACACACACATACACACACACGCATACGCACACACACACACACACACACACACACACACACACACACACACACACACACACACACACACACACACACACACATACACACACACTCACACACACGCACACGCACACAGACACACAACAAGGTGAGTGGGCAACCGTCTAACGTATCTACCAAGGGAGATCTATGGAAAGACCTAAGAACTCTTGCTGACTACTGTGGAGCTGCAGATTTCCAGTAAATGAAGTTTGGTACAACAGTCATTACTACTATTTTTCATAGTTATAGTAAGAACTAGCGTGACAAAGAGAGAAAAATACTGTCAAAGGTAACTGGGCAAATTGTAGTCAATAAGGGCAGCACGTAGTAATGAAAAATTATGAGAAATGACAAATGACCAATGTCGGTTAAGGCCGTGTTTGGTAAGAATTATTTTGGGTCTTAGATTTTTTTATCTGTAAGAGATCAAACGGACAGGTAAAGAATACTCCACATCTAGGATATCAGAGACAGGAATGTTCTTGAAGAAATTTAATGGTGTTTTTTACGTTGAGATATGAAATAGAAGAAACAAATTAGCGTCTGAAAAAACAGGGGTTTAAATAAAAATCTAAATAACTCCCAACATTATGGCGTTAAGCCCCTTGTTCCTATTGGTTATTTCACATATCTAATTTTGACTTAAGTCAGATAATTTTGTTTATCGTAGGGGTTAAAATTAACCTTGACTAAGGGGAATCTTAATAAACCTCAACGTCGAAGGTCACATTACTGACGTAATCCACGACAGAAAAATGAGAGACAAATGAATGTATAAGAGCAAATGATAGAGAGAGAGAGAGAGAGAGAGAGAGAGAGAGAGAGAGAGAGAGAGAGAGAGAGAGAGAGAGAGAGAGAGAGAGAGAGAGAGAGAGAGAGAGAGAGAGAGAGAGAGAGAGAGAGAGAGAGAGAGAGAGAGAGAGAGAAAGAATAAATATAGAGATGAGATATGTCAAAACATATAAAAAACGTACCGAAACGAGACCCAAACTGATGATAGAACGAAGGGGTAAGATTCCTTATATGCTGCACCATTTCCAATGAAATATGAATTACGAACACAAAGAAAACGTGTAATGGCAAGGACATCCGGCATGAGACGAGCTCACGAAGAAAATTTCTCGTCTTATGGAACGATTAGAAGATGAATGGAATGCTTTGAGAGAGTGTTTGCAGGTCGACAAAGCGAATATATGGAACCTGAAGACGGATGACAGGAAGAGGGAGCGCTTGGAGTGCCTCGACAAGTCAAGACAAGGAAGAAGCGTCGTGAGGAATGAGAAGTCATATATTACCTGGAACAGGACACAAATGGGGATGTGTAAATGCACGCCAGCTTGCAAACACGTACATATAAGGGTACATAGGACACACGCACACACATATACATATCAGAACAGACACATTCATACAAATAATGGGTAAAGACATGCATAATTATGTACACATTCACATACATACATACAGTACATGTACACATACATACATGCATTCATCCATTCATGCATCCACTCATACATACATATATACATACATACGCGCGTACATACATAAATTCATACAAAGTACATAGTTCACACATTATACATTTCAATATATATGAAGAAGATCTCTGAGCACCTCACGATACACTGTGTCAATTGCCTTCTTGAACTCAACATAGACAGCAGACAAACCGTATTGAAACTCACGTTGGAGATCCACAAGATTCGATTAGTTGTTGACTTCGGGGCGTAAACCTGCCGTAGACTGCTGAAACACCTCAAACAACAGATGGGAGAGAAAACTTCCCCCAATACACAAAGCAAAGCCCATCATGG
>NC_134818.1:16475901-16485901 GCF_046742065.1 Oratosquilla oratoria | reverse complement strand
ATTTTCCATTACATTTGTCCGCCTATGGGAGGACTCTCCAATCACGGATCCGAGTCTTTCCGGAGGAATTTTTCATAATTTCCACGATTTCCGGGAAACGCCATCTCGAGGGGCTCTGTGTCACCTCTTGTTACCTTATTTCCGTCACCATTTTCCCCTAACTCTCTCCAAATCCTTTCCGGAACCCTCCCCACTCCCCTTCAAGGCCCTCTGAGATCCTTCTCCCTCTCTTCTTCCCTTTCTTTACGAGGAGGGAGTGAGGGTCATCATGTAAATGAAACCGTGGGGGTAAACCAGTTTCAGCTATCAAGCCCTGGTATGGAGGTGCTGCACCTTGCTGCACTGCTTCTGACCCAGGCAGTGGGCGGGGGACAGGGGTGTTCCTTCATCCACGAGGATCCAAGATAAAAAGGAAAACAAATGGATGTGGGGTGGATGAAGGGTTGGGTGGATCGTTGGCTGGCTACCTCACTTATAAGGGGGAAGAAGCCTTTTGGTATGTAGACAGATAGACTACACTTATGGACTTCCCTTACCGCCTCCCCACCATCTTTTATCATATTCTATTCGTTTAACATCTTGTGTATTCATTCTGCTTCTAGGCGATTTAATTCAGCTAAGATAAATCTCTCCTATAACCAAGTGTTTTCACCCATTTACGTTAACTCCTGAGCTGCGATTTTGAAACTTTCTATATGTATTTATAGTGAACGTCGCCAGTAAATTTTATCAAAACAAAAGGATGCTTCTACCTACACCGGATTTGCATCTATAATCTAATTATTCTTTAATTTTTCACCTCATATTGTCCGAATGGTGGGAGAAAAGAGGGTAAGTTAAAGTATTACATACACTTACGTACACAGTGTGCTGTATTCCCTTACTTTTTTCTTTGGACTATATACCAATAGAGCTCTGACAGATTGATGAGAGAACGAGAAGGAAATTCACAGAATGGAATGCAGTACAATTACAACTTACAAGACTCGGTTGGCTAGATACTCATTCAGGAGATTGTTTCATTTCTCCGTTTTCTTTGCACATTTGGATGTTTCTTTACTTCTTTGTCTATATGTTTATTTATTCATTTATCTATTTACTTACTTACTCGTCTACTTATTAATTTATTTATTTGTTTATCTATTAAGTTATAAAATTATTTATTAATTCATCTATCTATTTATTTACTTATCTATATATCTATTTATTTAGATATTCATCTATTTGCATCAGGGAGGTCTTCTGTCAGCATACCTTGACAATGGAAACCCATTTAGCGGAAAACCGCTAATGGTGTTTATCCTGAATGCCGCAGCCCCATTGCACCAGCCAACTCTCACCAAGGGTAGTTACTGTACGCTCATCTTCTCAAAGTCCTTCTGGGTTCTCTGTCAGCCGGCTACCGGTGAGACGACTATGCAAAAGACCGAGCTAATGAAAAACAAGGACCCGTGCAGTCCTTTCTTTTTCTTTCTTTCTTTCTTTCTTTCGTATTAAAAAGAAAGTTCCGTCCGGGCCACCAGACAAGGTAAATATCAGGTGACCCGCCCCCCCCCCCAAAAAAAAAAAAAAAATCTGCACTCAAAATAACGCAAAAACTTCCTGAAAGCCTCTACGAAATTTGATTTTTCTTCGGCCATGCAAACAAAGGCTCTGACTACAAAGTCGGGGTGGGGGTGGGGGTGGGGGGTCTGTTTGGCCTCCTCAGCGTTGACTGACGCGGTAGGAAGGTCAACAAACACGTCTTTCCAAAACCTCTCACCCTCACCCTCCAACCTCATCCCCCAACTCCGTCCCGTATCACCTCGACTTTAGACTCCAATTCTCCCTCTCTCCCCCCTCCTCCCTCCTTCCCTCTCTCCCCCTGCCTCTCCCTCTCTCTCTCTCTCTCTGCCTCTCTCTCAAACTCTTCCTCTCTCTCTCTCTCTGCCTCCCTCCCTCCCTACCTACTTCTTTGTTTCTTTTTCCCCTCTCTTTCTCTAACTCCATCCCTTCTATTTCCTCTCCTTTCTCTCTCCTTCCTCCCTCTTTGTTTCCCTTCCTCTTTCAGTACTTCCTTATTTTTATTCCTCACTCTCTTTTCTTCCTTTCCGTCCTTCTTCCTCCTTCTCTGTCTATCTTTCTCTCTCCCTACTCCTCTACTTCCCTTCCTGCCTTCATTCACATGCCTCTTCTTCACTTTCCTCCCCCTTCCTTCCTACCTCCCTCCTTCCTCCTTCCATCTTCCTTTTATAAATCACCCTCCTTTTCTCTTTCTCCTCTTTCCTTCCCTCCCGTTCCTCCTTCTCTCTCTCTCTCTCTCTCTCTCTCTCTCTCTCTCTCTCTCTCTCTCTCTCTCTCTCTCTCTCTCTCTCTCTCTCTCTCTCTCTCCCCTTCCCTCCTATCTACCACCACCTCCTTGGTTTCCTGGTGATTCCAGAGACCGTAGACGTGATGGCATTGGCAGCATAGAAGGAGGACGAGGAGGAGGAGGAGGATATAGAGGCGGAAGTAGAGGTGAAA
This sequence comes from Oratosquilla oratoria, assembly GCF_046742065.1. Classification (NCBI taxonomy): domain Eukaryota; kingdom Metazoa; phylum Arthropoda; class Malacostraca; order Stomatopoda; family Squillidae; genus Oratosquilla; species Oratosquilla oratoria. The sequence goes on along the minus strand of NC_134818.1, from coordinate 16,483,399 downwards.
ATGAAGGAGGAGGAGGAGGCGGTGGAGGTGGAGGAAAAGAAAGAGGCGGAGGGGGAGACTGGCTGTGGTGGTGGCAACAGAGGCGTCTGTGGAGGGGAAATGACGGCAAACGTGTTGACGGTAATTACAGAGAAGACGGCGCCAGGAATGATTGCGGCAATGTCGCGAATGGCGGAATCAGCGACGCCTATAATGGCGTCGAAGAGAGTAATCACATATTCAGAGGTAATTTCAGAGGCAGTGATAGGGTAGGATGGAAAAGGGAAGGGAGGTGAAGGGAAGGGAGAGAAAGGGACGGGAGGAGGGAGGAGGGAGGAGGGAGGAGGGAGGAGGGAGGAGGGAGGAGGGAGGAGGGAGGAGGGAGGAGAGAGGAGGGAGGGGAAGAAGGGAGGAGGGAGGAGGGAGGGGGAGGAGGGAGGGGGAGGAGGGAGGAGGGAGGAGGGAGGGGGAGGAGGGAGGAGGGAGGAGGGAGGGGAAGGAGGGAGGAGGGAGGAGTAGGACGGGTCAGAAAGGCCGAAATACTCAGTAGCCCATCCACTCCCCGGCACCTCACTTGATGCTCCGAATAACAGTGGGAGGGGGAGAGATTGCGCCCCTCCCGCCACATGATGCAACCACTTTGTCTACATAAGGCCCACTTTTCTTTCTCGCTGGCACCGAAGAGACAGAAACGGTTTTGGCTTTGCCTTGTGGAAGAAGCGTTGCTGGCCGCCTTTACCACTTCAGTACAACGTCATGCCTTTCTGGATCATTGGTTTGGCTAAGGCCAGATGACCTTTTGAAGTTCAGATATGAACTCGGGCCAGAAAATGTAGTCTCTGGTTTGGAGACAGACCCAGATCTAAGATAGTCTCTTGAGAGACAAAAAAAAAAAAAAAAAAAAAAAAAAAAAAAAAAAAAAAAAAAAAAAACACGTTGCCATGTGCAAGAACAAGAACCGTAGTTCCAAGCTCGCAAGAGCACAAAGAGAGGGGAGGGTGAGGAAAATTTATTTCCAAGCTTGCTTGAGGACAAAGGCTAACAGCGTACAGAAAAGTACCTCGTAACAGAAGGCAATGTAGCAAATTACAGCATAGTTCCAAGCTACAAGCGTTTGTAAGGTCACTGACCTACCAGCGCGCTTTGGAAATACAGCGCACCTGAGAGTTCAATACATATGAAAATTGCATTCTCCTCTTTGGCAGACAAGAGCGCAATACAAGCCTAAGCGTCAGAGCAGAAGGCAATAAAACGTAGTTCGAGCCAGCAGGCTCGGTCCTATAAGGGTTTAGGGCCCAAACTAGGACGTAGTTTTAGGGTCCCCGTCGTAGTGGTAGTGAGACCACATTGTGTATACCACCAACTGAGCTTATTTAGTCTTTAACAAATTACACAATTAAAAAACGAGGAAGTGAGGGTACTTCGGAGCACACTTAGGATTATTAATCTTTGATTAGGCACTTTCCAGCAACTTCGGGGGATTTAAGTATGTGCTTAGTTTGCTTATAGGTTGTTCCTGCCCCAGGCAGAGAAAGGGAAATCGCCGCGGATGGCTGCACCAAGCTATAGCAGAAGTTGTAAATGCATCCAAGGTCACAGTCGTAACAGCAGCTATGGCTCCAGATGCGGCAGATTCTGCAGACACACATGTGGGGGCTGGGAGACGGGGAAAGGAGGGAGGGGGAGCGGGGGTCGGAAGCCAGTGTTGCTGCGTAAATCGTCTTGGGCTTGTGTTGCCCCCAGCGTCCTATTGTGTATGTTCTGATCAAGATTCCTTGGTACTTGGTATCGTCTTTACAATACACAAATATAATGTTCATCTTGTCCATAATTCATTACGAGGAAGCAGTTTCGCTGTGCAGTGGGGGGTGAGGGGAATGATATATAGAAATGTACACTAAATCCTCAAGATAGAAAAAGTTAGATTTGCAGGGTTTGTTGAGTTCGAAGCTTGGTTTGTGGATGTAGTTTCTTGTTTCATCCTTTGCCTCTTTCCTCGTTCGTTCCCTGTGGACTTTCTCAGTTTATCTTCTTCAAGACTATTTTCCAACTACAATACATTTTCTCGAGAACCCCGTTAATCACAAGATGCGATACCTCTCCACTCTTTACCAACTATCTCTTTTCCGTCCCTCTTCCTACTCGTTTTCCTTTTTTTTTTCTTGTGATCTGATCAACAAGATCCTATAAAATTGCAAGAACATCCATCAGACTCCATCTTCGTCATTCAGAATGGAGAAATTCGTATTGAAGATTTTCCTTGATTGGAAATATTCTTCGGATTTCTGAGCTCCGAGTTGCAACCTTCAACAAATTTCTAGACACCGAAAAAAATACGCTATAACAACTAGTACCCTTATGTTCATGGGACATACGGTCCATAATTGTTATAGCTACTGGGGTCGGTGTAGGATCGATGTTTAAAAAAGTGGTAAATGTTTATCCAAAGAGTTATGAAAGACAGCAGCTCACGTATTAGTAGATTATCTTTCCAAAATTGTGTTAAGGCATATTGGGGTCAAACAGGGAGAGACAAAATAGAATAAAAACACAAATACTTTGTTAGATTTGTCTAAAACTCTGTGATATTTCACCATACTATTGATTTCAATCAACGCTTGGACTGGGAAAAAGCTGCAACGATCTTTAAATTTCAATATAATTTTAGAAGAAAAACAATAAAATCCTATAAAATCAAATACCTCCTCAATTTAGTATTTCCAAAGGACACTGGTCACCTGACTCCATTAAATGCCTTGCAGTTGGTAAATTATTATTCAAAATTAGTCATTTTCATCTCACAACGCATAGGGTCAATCAAATCGGCTACATGACTAAGATAGCGAGACATGAGTCTCCTCAAATTCAAGAATTTCTTCGAAGACGCTGTCGTTCACATCAGTGCTCTGATGGTGTAATCGGAAGGGCGTTTTTCTTGCACTCTCTTAGTTATGGGTTCGATTCCCGCACTTCTCTCCGATTCCCAGCAATGACTTTTACCTCGGTCCCAGAAGCGCACAATAGGGCAAAGGTGATGGCTTCGGCCGCAGCTACTCAGCGCCTCCTGGCGTGGACTCTTCACATTCTTCTTCTTGGTGTTCAGGGCTTTCTAAACCTGGTGTTGTCGATGCTCCGACTCTTTGAAACTTCCACCAAATAACTGTGAGTCTTTTGTACTTAGGTAGTCGAATAGAATTTCCTGGCATTTGTAAAAACAAAATATACGAAATGTTTCATAATTTTCGAAAACGACATCTATTATCAGCTCATACTATCGGAGATTTCTCCATTAAAGTGGCTAAACTGCATCTTGTTTTTGTATTTTTCCAGTTTTGCTTAATTACACTTTATCATAAATTCCTAATTCTTATTTATTGTTAATACACTCCCATATATCATACCAATATATCTAATCTTAATGACCGATGAATTTTATGTTTACTAATGAATCTGTCAAGGTGAAGTGAACAGAGGTCTTCAGCCTTACTATTATGAAGATTCTCTTCGACATTTTCATAATTTGAATCACTCCTTAACCTTCCTCTCCTCATACCCTCTCGTGCCCCTTACTCTGTCTTCATTCACATAGCCTTACATCTTGTCCCTCTTTCTTAACTCCCCTCTTCTTCTCCTATTTCATTCCCCTATTTCGCTAAAGATAATCCCTCCGCCACATCCTCCAGTTGTGTCTTCTTCCAGCACCTGTGTCTTCACGATGTACGCCCTCAGTCCCTTTCTTGCCTATGTACAAAGATCAATAACAATCAATAACAACCAACAACAGTCACAAGCACCTACCAACCATAAGAACAATGAAAATAACCAATAGCAAAAATCAACTATAAAAATACAATTACAAAAACTACAACTACAAGAACTACAATTACAAAAATTGCAGCTGCAAAAATGGTTACAAAAATACAGCTACAAAACTATAACTACAAAAATAACAACAATAAAAACTACGTCTACAAAGCTACAGCTGCAAAAATTACATCTCCAAAAATTACAGCTCCAGCAGCCTCATCCCCAAAAACTACAGCAACAAAAACTATGACACCACCACCACCTCCACAACCACTACCACCACTAACATCACTACCACCACCAACACCACCAACCCCACCACCACCACCACCACCACCACCACCACCACCACCACCACCACCACCACCACCACCACCACCACCACCACCACCACCACCTACCCCATTCCCACCACTACCACCACAATCACCACCACAATCACTACCACCCACACCCCTATCAATACCACCATCACCACCATTCTCACCACCATTACCACCACCAACAATCATTACTCTGTTACCTTACTCTCCCTGCGACTACTCAGCTTCACCGTGCTCCAATTACCTCAATTTAACACATATGAGTTACCTTGAGTACAAAAGGCGGCTGCCCTGGCCACAGGCGACACAGCCAGTACAAAGGAAAGAATTTCTTTCGGGTTTTCTTCAGGAACCAACCAAGCAACCTTACTACGCAGGTCAGAGCCAGGCAGGCGCAGACAGACTGGGTTATGGGGTGCAAGCGGGAGAGAGAGGGTAGATGGGGTAGCAGGGGAGAGGAAGAGGAAGTGGAAGAAGAAGAAGAAGAAGAAGAAGAAGAAGAAGAAGAAGAAGAAGAAGAAGAAGAAGAAGAAGAAGAAGAAGAAGAAGAAGAAAAAGAAGAAGAAGAAAGAAAAAGAAAGAAGAAAAAAGACGAAGAAGAAGAAGAAGAAGAAGAAAAAAGACGAAGAAGAAGAAGAAGAAGAAGAAGAAGAAGAAGAAGAAGAAGAAGAAGAAAAGAGGAAGGAAAAGAAGAAGAAGAAAAAGAAGAAGAAGAGAACTGGAAGGAAGAGAATAAGGAGAAGAATGAGGAAGAGAATAATGGAGAGGAGGAGAATGAGAAAGAGGAGAATGGAGAAGAGCAGAATGAGGCAAAGAAGAATAGAGAGGAGGAAAATGAGGAGGAGTACGAATGAGGAGGAGGAGAATAGAAGGAAAAAAGGACGACGGAGAGGAGCGCGGGTCGAGGGAACGCAAAGGGAAACTCGGCAGGATTTAGAAAAAAGAGTCGGTAGTCTGGAGTGCCAGCAGAAGGGATAAAATGCTGAAACTAATTGAGTGGGCACGCAGGCGGAGACCTAACGCGCGCACGCACGCACATTTTATTCATGCATATATGCGTACGTATATATGTACACATATATTTACATTCAAGTATATCCATACTGTATATACATCTATGTATGTATATGTGAATGTATATATGTATATATATATATGTTTGTATTGTAGGAAAAACGTAAATATCATCCTCGATAAGTAAGGTTTATTATCCGACGTTTCTGCTTTTGGTCCTAGGACCGTCCTCAGGAGTATCATGGATTACACTGAACACAAGTTACGGTTTCCCGCGTCTCCACCCAGGACAGGAATTGCACATCCGAGGCGTGCCGTGTTTCTTCTACGCCACGTGCCTAGGAATATTGAGTACAAAACTAAATCAATAATATAAATGTTGCCAGAATTAACTCCGCTCTGTAGCGTCGTGTTCTTCGTTCTCTTGTAGATTAGGTTTATGTTTATGCATATGTTAACGCTGCCCTCCATGGTCACCCAGACCTCCAAGAACAGTCTTCTCTTCTTGGAATTATCTCTATGCAGGAGCTTCGCCCCATCTCAATATATGTTGTATTGGTGCTCTGTGATGTGCATATACAAGGCTGATACATGTAGACTTTATATTTCAATATACTATTTCATTATTCACTACCCAAACGGCTGTCGATATAAAAACATCAAATAAAGAATTCCTGTATTTCCTATTGTTACATTATCTTTTAGTGATTTCTAATTCTGAGAAATCGTGGAAAACTATTTTCGAAACCTAAAAGAGATTAGATTACAATATCCTTACACTCTTCAGCAGTCTGTCTCTTCATACTTGGGTACAAACAAACAAACAAACAAGCAAACAAAGAAAACGACGACGAAGTCAAATGACACGGAAGGAAGACACAAGAAGTGGGACAACGAAGATAAAGTGTAATGGGGAACAGAAGTCGCTAAAGATAGAGAAAGAAAGAAAATCGGTAACAAAATCTATGAACCCTACCATCACGGTGTCATATTTGGTAGATCTTTAATTTGACTAGTTTGTAGATTTTTAATTTGGTTAGCGTCAGATAATTTTATTCAGCCAAGGAGCAATATCGGGGCTTAACAACATCCTGTGAGCCTTTAACGAGACATCGTTAACTGACCAATAATTAAGGAAACCTTCACAAAAAGCATAACTCAGTTTGATGTAATCCAATTTCTTCCTCGCTAACCCTCTCCACCTCTCCCACTCTCCCTCTCTCTGTCCTTCTCTCTTCTTCCTTCTTCTCCTTTTCTTTCTCTCTATCCCTCTCCTCCTCATTCACTACCTACTTTTCTCTTCTTTCTCCTTCCCTCTCCCCCTTTTCTCTCTCTCTCTACCCCGCTCCTCCTCTTTCACTACCTACTCTTCTCTCCTCCTTTCTCTTTCTCTCTCCCATTTCTCTCTATTTCTCTCTTTCTCTCACGCACACTCCACCCTCCTACTACTACTACTTTCTCTCTCTCTCTCTCTCTCTCTCTCTCTCTCTCTCTCTCTCTCTCTCTCTCTCTCTCTCTCTCTCTCTCTCTCTCTCTCTCTCCTTCTCTCTTACCACGCTTTCTCTGTTTCTTATCCACTCTCTATCTCTCTCTACCCTCTCTCTCTCTCTCTCTCTCTCTCTCTCTCTCTCTCTCTCTCTCTCTCTCTCTCTCTCTCTCTCTCTCTCTCTCTCTCTCTCTCTCTCTCTCCTTCTCTCTTACCACGCTTTCTCTGTTTCTTATCCATTCTCTATCTCTCTCTACCCCCCTCTCTCTCTCTCTCTCTCTCCTTCTCTCTTACCACGCTTTCTCTGTTTCTTATCCATTCTCTATCTCTCTCTACCCTCTCTCTCTCTCTCTCTCTCTCTCTCTCTCTCTCTCTCTCTCTCTCTCTCTCTCTCTCTCTCTCTCTCTTTCCGTTTCCCCAAGTTTATGTAGACTCAACCAATCTATAGATCACATTATCGTAGTGAATGAATTTCAAGAGAATCTTAACCACCTCCCTACGGTGACGTTCTCTAAGCTGAATGAAATCACCTGACGTCAACCATCATAAAGAAAACAAAGGTCACTAAACAAATATGTCAATTCATGTGTAGAGGAAGGGAGAGAGAGAGATGAAGGGGAAAGAATTTTAGGACAGTATCACACCAAAAATATAGAGTCGTGGAAGAGATTTACAATAAATCTAAGGAGGGCAGCAGAAAGGTGAGATTATAAAGTTACAAGTAACCATTATTTTTTAAAGCAAAGATTAGTCTCCATTCTTAAAAAATACTGTATGACTCTGGTCCGTAAGGGTGTCTTCAAATTCACTACAATACCCACCACATACAACTTTACAGTCTACACCATTGAGGTGGGTGAGAGGGGAAGGTACAATGTTAGAAGAGAAA
>NC_134818.1:16468401-16470901 GCF_046742065.1 Oratosquilla oratoria | reverse complement strand
AGGGACTGGATAAAGAAATATATAAGAAACAAACAAACAAACAAACAAGCAAACGAAGGAGAGAGGGAAAAGGTGTGGAGACAGACACTTGAAACTACGACGTAGGTAGCTGCGTCTTGAGACGGATGGTAGTGGAGGAGGAGCAGGAGGGGAGGGGGAGGAGGAGGAAGGGAGGAGGGTTAGGGTAGGAGGAGGAGGAGGAGGGGAGGGGTAGTGGAGGGGAGGAGAAGGAGGAGGGGAGGGGGAAGAGGAGGGGAAATGGAGAGGAGGAGGAGGGGAGGGGGAAGAGGAGGGGAAATGGAGAGGAGGAGGAGGAGGAGGGGAGGAGGAGGGGAGGAGGAGGAGGGGAGGAGGAGGGGAGGAGGAGGAGGAGGGAAGGGGGAAGAGGAGGGGCAGGAGGAAGAGGAGAAGGGGAGGAGAAGGAGAGGCGGAGGAGGAGGGAAGGGAGAGGAGGAGGAGGAGGAGGGGGTGAATAGAGGTAATAATGAATTGAATAAATAATGGACGGGTAGAGAGAGGAAAATGGGAAAGAGGAGGAGGAGTGGGGACGGACTGAAGGTGGGAGGGATGGAGGGAGGGAGGGAGGGAGAGAGGGAGGAAAGGGCATATGAATTCTTATACATTTCGTCACCGACAATTCCCTCGCGTATTTTTCCCCCCACCCATGGAAAAGATCGCACAGTTACCGTGGACTGTTTTGGGTTGTTGGATTTTGTTGATGGAGGTCTGGGTCAAGGGAGGGAGGTGGGGAGGAAAGAAAAGGGTCTATGAGGAATGTAGGGAGAGAGTGAGGAAGGGAGGACGGAGGAAAGAAGGGAGGGAAGGAAGGGGAAGAGAGGGAAGAAGAAAGAAAAGGAGGGAGGGAGGGTAAGGAGGCAAACAGAGAGGGAGGATGGGAGAAAAGGAGGAAAACAGAGAGGGAAGAAAGGAGTGAGTGAGGAAAGAAGTGAGGGAGGAAGAAAGGAAGGAAGGGACACGGAGGTAGGGAAGGACGGGGGAGGAAGAGTGTGAGAAGAAGAGAGGACGGGAGAGAGGTAAGGAGAGAGGTAGGCAGAGAGAGAGAGAGAGAGAGAGAGAGAGAGAGAGAGAGAGAGAGAGAGAAGGAGTGAGGGAGGGAGGAAGGATGGGGAGATGAAAGGGGGAGCCAATTTTACTCAGCCGAAGGGTGGATGGAGGGGGGGGGGTACTCCAGCCTAAGTATCTGAAGGGAGTGTTGGTGAGAAATTTTGGAGTGTTTGAGAAGAGGGCCAGTGAAGAGTAGCTGATTCCGTCACCACAGGTTCTTATTTTCAGATGAATGAAATTGTCTGGATTTAGCCCAGAATAAAATCTGTAAAGAACTTCGTCACATCGGGGTTCAGTGGTGGAGTGAAAAGGAGAGACCACGAGGGGATAGAGATAACGATAGGAAGAGATAGTGATGGAAATTGATGGAGATAGTGAGGGAGATTAAGGGAGATGGTGGGGGAAGAAATGGAGGAAATAGTGGGTTTGAAGGGTGAAAATTGGGTGAGGAACACATGAGGAGAAATTAGAAGAGAATAGAAGAAACGTGAGGAGAAACAAATAAAAGAGATAGAAGAGAGGAAGAACGACAAAAGGGGGAAGAGAAAGCGGAGAGAAATAAAAGAAGATAATTGATAATTCAGGAGGGGAGAGGAGTTTTGAAATGAAAATGGAAAGAGGTGGAGGACGAAAAGATGGGAGAGATTGAGCTGGGGGTGAAAATGGGGGTAAGGTGGATAGAATGATAGATTGATTGATTGATTGATGGTTGAGAGCACTGAAGTAAAGGGGAATATTTGAGGGAGAGGGAAAGTTTCGAACAAGGAGGGGGAGGGAGAAGAGGAAGGAGGAGGGGAAGTAAAGAGTAATCAGAGAAACGAGGAGAGAAGAGTAGAAAATGGAAAATAATGAAAAGATGGGTAGAAAATGGAAAAGAACGAAAAGAAGGGGAAGAAGTAAGAGAAGGTGGAAAGGAAAGCTAAGAGGCGAAGGAGGGGAAGCAGAATGAAAAATAAGGGAAGAAGTAGAGAACGGAGAAGAAAAGGGGAGGAAGAAAAGGGGAAGAAGGAGAAGGTAAGAGGGAGAGGAGGTGAAGGAGGAGAATGAGAGCTGAGGGGGTGAGAATAACAACACATGTAGAAGACAGATGTTGAAGACAGACTACTGTTGCGTGCCAATAGACGAAGTATTAGCATGCATATGAGGCGTATTACACACGAGGATTGTTGTACGTATAACGTACAAGAGAGTATTTGGAGGTTCTTAGCCCAAAGAAAAACCAGAGAGAAAACAGAGGATATTGAGTCCATGTGTCAAGAATGAAGGAGGGAAAAGAGGGTAAAGCGAAGAAGCGAATAAATGGATGAACGAGGGATGCAGAAAGGAGAAAAAGAGAGAGAGAGAGAAAGAGAAATAAAAGGCGAAGGACGTGGAATACAGGTCAGGAATGAGGACGGATTTGTGTCCAACAGGAAGAGAAATATATTTAAGAGGA
>NC_134818.1:16448401-16455901 GCF_046742065.1 Oratosquilla oratoria | reverse complement strand
AAGGTTATGATTTCAATCTAAAGAATGATTTTGTGATAAAAAGACAAAACAAAAACAAACAAACAAGAAACCCCTCGCGTTGTATCCGAGCTAATGTACTAATAGGAGACTTCAACTGTGGGAAATTGAACTGGAAAATTTTTGAGTCAAGGGAACCAGAAGAATTATGGGAATTATGTTTTTTCAACTGGGTTCATAATTACCTTCTGCAGCACCATGAAGACCGTCAGGGTGGGATAGGAGCGTCCCTTCGAGAGAGAAAAAAAAAAAAAAAAAAAAAAAAAAAAAAAAAAAAAAAAAAAAAGGAAAGTCGGTAGAAGGTGAGGCTTCTTTCCATAGAGCATGTAATAAAGTGATAAAAGGCAGACCTGAACAACGCAAGGTAACTGCGACCCTATGGAGGATTGGACGAGGAAAAAAAAAGAGAAATGTAGGTAGGAGTACGAATAGTTTGAAGAACCATCTCACTACTAATACTGATATTGTCAATACCTCTCTTATTTACAACCCTAACATTTCCGTGGTTTAAGTATGAACCTACAATTTTCTAGATACCTTTATATGATATTTGGTATCAGCTTAACATTGCCAGCATTTGTCAGATGACTTCAAGTATTTCTAGTAATCATCTACTGTACATGGATTCCTCAATGCTGTACAAAAACAGGGAAAGTGACGACATGGTTAAATTAATATTTATCCAACAAAAGAAGGTCATGGATAGAGAAAACTACCTTAAGCTGCTAGAAGGTAGAACGAGAATGTCAAGAAAGTTAGTCTAAAATGTATCAACATATCCAGGTTTTCAAACATGGTAACAGGCAAATACAACAATTTTCTAGCAAAATAAAAAAAATGAAGTTTTGAAAATCAAGAGAAACTAAGAGCAGGAGACGAGACACTACAAAAACACACACACGAACGTTGCACTTCCGTCTCCGCCTCTTGTCCACCCACACTCTCCTACCCACGCCTATTCTCTCTTTCAGTGGAGATTTCCTGCGCCCAAGCACCCCTCTCCCATCGGCGATGGACTGATGGGATAACACGAAATGCCAAATTGAATTGCAGGGAGGCAGTGATTGGCTAAAAGGTAGTGGGTTGTTCACTGAAGAAGAGGGTGGTTGGAGATTCAGGGTGGATGGAAGTCAAGTATTCACGGTGGAGATAAATTATCTGGGTTGTGAGTTGATTATAAGACGGCTGTTCACTATCACTCAAGACATAATGGCAGAATCAAAACATGTGGGGGTAATTGGGTTCTTCTTTAGATACTTTCGCATATACACAAAGAAATCTTTAAATGATGAGTAAATTACATCAACGAAGGTAAGAAGCATATGTCGGGAGGTGCGTAGCTACGGCCGAAGCCGTCACTTCTTCCCTATCCGCTTGGAATGCTAAGAATCGGAGGGAAGTGCGAGAGTTAAACCCACAACTAGGAAGATGCGAGACCCGCCAGCGTATTACTTCAGTGACACTTTTTTTAAACTTAATATCCCAAAGGTTTTCCGTGTAAATTGAAGAACAAGGCCGAAGGAAGTAAGAGGAGTAGGAGCAATGATGCCAAGATTAATTAGACCCGGAAGCGTTCCTCTTGAAAGCGGGTCTAAGAAAAGAGCTCCGGGAATGACGATAGGAGGAATAGTTTAATCAAGAAGTAAAATACCCTATTGTTGAAAATAGTATTACAATAGTTTCTTTGAATCATACTATGGAGAGTCAAAACGTTGGCCTTAGAAAAAGCTGACCAAACTTAACAGTAATGTAAAAGCCTACAAAACATCCAACTCTGTTGTGGTTCATGCTAATCAACATGGCCATCTTCCTGAATGGGACAATACTATGTACTGAATTAATAAATATTTCACGAAAAAAAAAATGAAGCGGCTATCATCTATATTAATAATGACGTCAATCACAGGAAAGGCTTTGTTTGTTTAGTGGATGCCACAAGTTCATTGACAGTTAATGAAGTAGATAGGTACGGCAACCCACGGGGAGCCGCGGTAAGGTAGGGAGGTGTCCTTGGCGTCTGAGACGTGACCCACTCACATGAGTTTCTGTGTTTCTACTCTTGTCTGCTTTGTGATCAAGACGTTGTAGGTCGAGATGTTACAGCATTAAAGTCTCCCATTATTTCTCGTTTTCCTCTTCTAACTTTAGTCACACACACGCATACACGCACACATACACCCACACCCACACATACACGTTTCTATCCTGGTGGTCAACATTGCGATAAAGTTATGGAATGAAAGAGGTGGTAAAAGAGAGATTTTTAAGTCGATCGTAGAAAGGATGGATAGTAGAAATTGAAAATCTCTCTCTTCACTTATGATAAGATATTAGTTTTCAAACACAGAACAAAACTGCGTACCTCTGGTCCGTTGGGGATATATAACACTTATACAGGAATATTTTCTATTGTTATACTCCTCACTCTTTCTGTAATGATACTAAATCTGGCTACATGAAATACATAGCTCGAAACTAGTCATGTAGTTGATATGTTTCATTGGATACGTTCTGTATCATTTAACTAATGGAGATATTTTAGATTTTATTTTTCTCTATATAAACAATATTTTGCCCCACGACCTTAGACAAGTTTTATAAACTCAATACTGACATTTTATGAAGAGCTCACGTCTCTTATATGTTCACTTTATCAGATACATTACATAACATTTCCCAGGACCAAGGTCATGGGAACCAAAGCCCTCTCGACTGTTTTCATGATCAATCAAGAATCATATCAGGAACGAATGATTGATGGATTGATGGATCTCTTTACGTGATTTTCCACGAGACGCTAATGGGATCCTAATGGCTTGTGGTTCTGATTTTTTATATATCAGTCTGTGTAGTCATTATTTTTTAACATTTTTGCAAGCAATCAAACACGGGGCTAATGTGTATGAACATCATAATTGCACGCACGCACCGGCTTACACTCACACACACGCGCGCGCGCACGCACACACACACACACACACACACACACACACACACACACACACACACACACACACACACACACACACACACATATATACACGCGCGCAAACGCAGAAGGGTTGAAGATATTAAGGTCCGCTTGCTCTCTGGTGTTGAGATGTTGACCTCCAAGTCTAAGTGATATTACTTGAGTAATATCACCTTGTATTTGATTATACCTTGTATACTTAAATTAAAAGTACATACACACTCAAAATATTGAAAATTTACAGTTAGATTTAAGTCTGGGATCACTTTATAAAGAAAAAGAAAATAAGAAAAACAAAAAAAGAGCAGAGAAAGTTAATTAACATTCACCCAGGTGATAGTTGGTGTAAATAATTAGGTGGGTAAATCACACACACACACACACACACACACACACACACACACACACACACACACACACACACACACACTCACTCGGTGGCGCGGTTGGTGGAGCACTGGACTGGAAAGTACTGTGGTGCTCGCAGTACCCAGTTCGAATCCTTCCCAGGGCCGAAATTATTTCGGTATCGCTGCACTTCGGGTCGTTACTCTGACTCTCGAGGGCGGGGAGTTGGGTGTGTGTGTGTGTGTGTGTGTGTGTAAGGTCATAGCATTACCCACAGATCGGTCATACGAGCTCTGAGCTCTCTTGCAGGAGGGAAATAGTTGTCGATCACGAGTCCAACACGTGACCCAAAGACCAAAGACCAAGGTAAATACACACACACACACACACACACACACACACACACACACACACACACACACACACACACACACACACACACACACACACACACACAGACACACGCACGCACATGTATCACAGAATGACAAAAACAACTTCATTCTATAATTACTTAGTTGGATCATCATGAAATGAATTCAGTTTCAATGGGATTTCATTGAAAAAGGAGGATAATATACTCATACATCAAAGTATATAAATATATCACCATGTATATCCATTTATAGAATGTGTGATTGTGTATGAATATATATATATATATATATATATATATATATATATATGTATATATATATATATGTATATATATGTATATACATATGTATATATATACATATATATATATATATATATATATATGTATGCTGTATTGCAGTATGTATATGATTATGTGTGCATAAGTTTACATATACTTATACAGTACATATATATACATATACATATACATATGCATATACATATACGCATACATATGACTATAAATATATATATACATCATGGTTTGGAGCACATACACACACGCACATACACACACGCACGCACACACACACACACACACATACACATACATACACACACAGATATGTAATATTTCAGTGGTTTAATGAAAGTAAGTGTATACATAAAGAAACTTATACACATAGGAACACGCGCATACAATCATCAGCCTGGAAGCCAGGAAATTGTTTAAATCGTGATATATGAATGCAGCAGCATCAGGTACAAACCACAAAGGAGATAGATGTGGCTGAGAGAAATGTCGATGACGAGAGTCAGCGACTTTGATGTAAAACTGAAAGACTTTGATGGATTTTAAATCAGAATGCCTTCCACACAACAGGTGATACTGGCAGGGTATAGGAACAAAATATATATATATATATATATATGTATATATACATATGGTTTACAAACCTTTGTTAGTTCTCATTCAGGTTCTGGTGTGACAGATTTTGTTACGTATATTTCGTGTTTTCAAAGATGCTTTCCGAATTGCTGACTACATGTTTGCTAACCATTCTGATTTTATTATTTTCACCACTCTTCCTTGTTTTCAACTTCCTTCCTTTTCATGTTTGTTGTGAGACTGATAAGGTAACGCATTTTGTCTCTGTTGTGTGCACGTGTCTGCTTGTGTGCGTTTATGTGCATGAAAGAAGCGAATACAAGCAAGGGTGTTGCCATGCTTTTTCATTTCTTTTTTAGTCATTATCTGCATAACGAGTTGGGTAAGCACTGATGCTGTTACCAAAGTCGAAGGATCTAAGCCTACATGACTTTATTGTCATCATGCGTTGATTCCAGCGCGACTGGAAACTTTTCGATACGATGAGACTAGAGGAGTATCACACTGGGCTATTTTTCTTCCGACTGTTGAAGGAGATTTGCAGTCCGCAGTTTTTGGTGAGGAAACTGATATGCTGGTAGAAAATAATTTTCCTCCAGCATATCAAATGACATACTATGTAAATTGTTGAGAAAACAAAATAGTTTGCTTTGGTGATTTTACGACAGAAAAAGTTCTGATGCTGGGCTGTACCGCCGATTAATCGGAGGTAGAGGAAAAATAGCTCAGTGTGATACCCCTTCAAATATTTTTCTTTTTTGTCAACCCTACGCAATTTTATTTGCCTAATATCTGACCATATGATTAAAAGGAATAAAAAAAGATGTCTCTTATTCTATGACCACTTCCATGATTAATCTTCACAGACATTCACACCTGTGGGAAGCAAAAAATTAATAAAAAGAAGAAGAAGAAATATTTTTCCCACTTCACACTCCTCTCTACTCTAAACCTCATACTCCTTTACGTTAGCGGAAAGTGTAAATAGATACAGGCAGTTAGGAAGTTCCGCACTGAATGTCTAAATTTAGCTCCAGCCACAGGGAACGCTCTCTCTCTCTCTCTCTCTCTCTCTCTCTCTCAGGGCTATAAATACACCGACTTGGATAAAGAAGAACGTCCGTTCTGTAGGTATATCTTCCCCTATGGATAGATGCTCCACCTCATCTATAGATAGCTCTTCTTTAGGATAAGGTTCAGTTGAGGAAGACTATAAATAAATCGAGTCTGCCTTAACGACGAGTTGAAAACACGGCTCGCTGGCGGCTTGGAGCTAAAAATAGAATTTGTTGACCTACATCCGAGGCAGCTCGCAGCAGCAGCAGCAGCAGCTTGGGAGCTGCAGTGTAGTAGTAGATACGACATCAACGTGGAGAACAGCTGATGGATTATGGAGAACACACCCAACGACTGGTTTATGAGCTGTTGATGCACTTCCTTCCTGTTTTCGTAAAGTTCACCTCTATAACACCACCAATCCTTCTGGATTGGGGGGGTGTTATAGAGGTGAATAAAATCATTTGACGGCACATGGTATAAGGGTAAAGGGTCATCAGGTACGCAAGGGGTCATTTGAGGTGGGAAGCGTGGAGACGAATGAAATAGAGTGGCGGCAGTCAGGATATAAAAAAAATACCACCCGGAAGGTAAGGCGTCTACGGTAACCAATAGAAGTTACTGCAACAGGCTCAAGGCGAGATCACACTGAGCTATTTTTCCTTCGACACAGAGAGCAGATTTGCAGCCCGCAGCTTTTGGGAAAGAATCTGATATGTTGGTGGAAAATAATATTTCTCCAGCATATCAAATGACATTCTATGTAAATTATTAAGAAAACAAAATATTTTACTATAGTGCTGGAGGTGGGCAGTAGCCGCCGATTAATTGGAGGTTGGAGGAAAAATAGCCCAATGTGATCTTCAAGGGGTCAACAGGTCTGTTATATGTCAGAAACAGAAAGTTACTTATTTAATTACTTATTTATTTATTGGCTGATTTTTCTATTTATCTACATATCTATTGTCTATCTATTAGTTTATTTATTTATTCATTTATTTAATTATTAAATCATTTACTTATATATTTATTCATCTAGTTGCTTATTTATTCATTTATTTATTTATCTATTTGATCTATGCATTCATCTGATTTATTCATCCACTTTATTTATTAATTCATTTAATCAATTTATTAATTTTCTGAGTCCTTTGTGGAGGAGCTTTTTATTCTGAAGTTTTTGTTTTCCTCTTTGAGTAGAAGAGCTTCAGAATATCGCAATATCCCATCGTTTGGAATATAGTGATAAAGCTCGAATATCTGGGGCGTCCACAGATATTTTTGTGGTTGGGGGGGGGCAGGAATTTTTGTAGAGGGGGAGATCAAATTAAATATATTATATATGTACGGTTCAAGGTTTAAGGTTATATCAAAGTACGTATTCATATAGGACGCATAGGCATATGTTTACATGATCTACATGAGTTACAGTATCAAACAATAAATTTTGCTTTGTTATTTAAGTACAGTCGGCTCAAAAACTCTTGGTTCATCTTTGTAAATATAAAATTTCAGTTAACTTTTTAATACACTTAGCTACGCTGTACTCATTTTAGTGATATATTCTTGCAAGGTAGTTTAAAATAATATATATTGTTGCACAGTGAAGTAGGAAAAAACATGGTTTAGTTCGGTCAACAGTACATTATGAAAAATATCAATGCATAATGAAATAATAATGGAAAAAAAGCTTCTTTCAGTCGACGGTACTCAGTTTTCTGTGTAATGATCACGATCATCCGGCATTTACGTTCATAATCAGGACAGAAAAGAAAAACAGGAAACGAAAAAAACTATTTCACATAAATCTGGTGTTATTTCGCTTATTCTGTCGAAAAGCTCGAGTCAATGTTTACAA
>NC_134818.1:16443401-16445901 GCF_046742065.1 Oratosquilla oratoria | reverse complement strand
TCATCTTTATCTAATAAATTCATAAATACAACTCTATGATGTAGTTCATCTCAGCTGTTTTCGATAAACAAGTTTAATCTATCGAAGAGCGCCTTAAGAACTTTATCCAGTCTTCATGGAGGAAAATGGGAATTCTCTGTTATTGTGCCCTTCGCCTAAAAACTCTTGTGGTTAAATTTTTTTTCAGCCACTGGATGACCGTCCGAGGTCAATGAGGACAAGGTCTCGCTCAGTTGAGGCCCAGCTCAGGTCAAGGTCCGTTCTTTAGTTGAATAAAGTTGATTAGTGCTCGCCATAGTAAGATTTGAAGCCCATGCAATACCGAAATTAAATAAATAAATAAATAAATAAATAAATAGATAAATAAATAAATAGATAAATTAGATATATGTTAATTTCTCTCGACAAAGTGACATTTCTTGGTCGTCATGTGGAATCCCTTTTGCCCTGTATGGTTGGAAAGCTACACTAAACGATATTTGTTACGGGTCGACGTCGAAGTCGAACATTCGACAGCCACACGTGCGGAGCCTCCAACGAGGACGCCGGTCTGGTCCCCTCGCAGACGAATCGCAAACTCATCTCTCTTGGGAAGTGAGATTCAGCACATTATGATGAGATGATTGGAAACAGGTTAATCTCGAATTATAATGAGACGACAGGAAGCAGGTTTATCTCAGGGGAGGGGGAGGAGAGGGGAAGGGGGGTAAGGAGAGGTTTAAGGTGGACACTTCTACTTTGGCAGTCGGACCTTTCTTTGGCTCTTCGGCTGAATGCTCGCGTAGTCACTTGAGGTGTCCCATAAGCTCTACGCATGAAGACCCCAATATATGATTTTGTTCTGGCTAACGTTAGGTGGTCATGGTGATATGACTTGATCGTAATAGGAAAGAAACTTGCTACACACTACGTCAGCATCCATTGGGTTCTGTGTTATGTCGTCATGGATCCTTGAGAGGAAAGGGAAACGGAAAGAAGAGGTTATGGTAACAGTAAGCTGTTCCTATGAAACTTCGCCTCTCCGAAAGAAATCGCTTCTGTCTTGATTTTTCTTTTTCCTCTTGCATAATCATTCCAGTCATGAACAGGGCTGGAATACTGCAGAGAAATATGCGTCGAGCAATGCATCAAGTGGCAGCTCCGCCTTTATTTCATGTCCGCAACAAAGCTGCAGAAATGATATGTGGAGTTTGGTCTTTGTGCAAAGACTTATGTCAACCTCGACTTCGGCCACCGTTGGTTGATGTTTATTTCCCTCCGCAGCTTCTGTGGAGTGTTATTGTTTCTAAATTACTTTTCTCTTATCTAGCAACCGCTTTTTTCAGACCTCTCCAAGGAGATGATAATTAGTTTGGTAATTGCAAATACAAGGTTTGGCTAACGAGACGAGTATTTTTAGTCAACCGATCAAGTTTCAAATGTCAGGGGAGTTGCACCTGAAGGTGTGCCTAAGAGGACAACTGTCCTAATTCTGACCATAAAGACATTGACAGGAAGACTGAACCTTCCAATGCGTTGACGTCATCTACAGGTTTTATTCAGGCTAACGCTAAAAAAAGCTAAGGCGTTATCACACTGGGCTATTTTTCCTTCGACTGTTGGAGCAGATTTGCAGCCCGTAGTTTCCGGGAAGTAATCTGATATGCTGAAGAAAAATAATTTTCCTCCAGCATATCAGATAAAATTCTATGTAAACTGTTGAGAAAACAAAATAGTTTGCCATTGCAATTATACGGCGGAAAAAGATCTGAAGGTGGGGAATAACTTCGATTAGTCGGAGGTTGGAGGAAAAATAGCCCAGTGTGATAACCCCTTTAATGAGCTCAGGGAACCTCACTGTACCAAAGGGGTTTAAGGTCATCTCGATGAGCTCCTTTACTGCATTGACGTGTTCTCCAGAGATTTCATTTCATTTAATTCTGGACCTTTCTGTTAAACTTGGGACATCACTACAGAGAAGTGATTAAGACTTTTGAGAACTATTTCTATTAACAAGCCGCGGGCTTCACCCTAACCGGCTTTGCCGGGGGCTTGGCTGCGCAAACAGCGGCCTACGGCTGCAGCGCTCCGTGCTCTAATCCCACGATAGGGATCCCGTGCTGGGGATCCCGTGTTGGGGTTCCGCCCCGAGGCCGAGGCCGAACCCAAGGGACATTTTTTCCTGGTCAGTTCAAGGGAACATAGCGACCACTGAGGACTTGCGACCACTGAGGACTTGCGACCTCTGAGGACTTGCGACCACTGAGGACTTGCGACCACTGAGGACTTGCGACCACTGAGGGCTTGCGACCTTTGAGAACTTGTTACCTTGGAGGACTTGTTACCTTGGAGGACTTATTACCTTGGAGGACTTATTACCTTGGAGGATTTACAACCTCGTAGGACTTGCAACTTCAGAGGACTTGCACCCTCGTAGGACTTACGACCTCGGAGGACTTGCAGCCTCGAAGGGCTTACAACTTCGGAGGACTTGCACCCTTGGAGGACTGGCACCCTCGGA
>NC_134818.1:16430901-16438401 GCF_046742065.1 Oratosquilla oratoria | reverse complement strand
ATCAATACCTTTATCATTCAAACCATACTCTTAACTAACTAAACCATCTTACGTAATACAAGATAACGGACGTCAGCGGCTCGAGTTTTTCCATAAGGATAGAGACATTGGTAAACTACGACCCAGAAGAAGAAGAACAAGAAATCCTTTTCGACACCCACACGACCCCGATCTTTTCGTGCAGAACTCGCCCGCATCCAACTTCAACCAACACAGAAATCAGGCGCATGCTTTTACCTTATAACCTTGCTTCTACATGCTCTCACCTTATATTCTTGTTTCTATCTTGTTTCTTTCCCTCTCCCCTTCGTCCCTCACACGCCTCCACCTTGGGACCGACCCAGTTGATCCGCATTGTGTGTGACACTTTCCATTATATAACATGATAAGGTGTCGCACTTTGGCCACGACTTGACATGGGGATGACCTCGTCTGACCTCTAATTAGGTTGTTGACCTCCTCGCCTTAAAGAAAATGCGTCACCACTTCCCCTCACATCCCTCCAACCTATGTTGACCTTCTCCCATCTTCCTTTTCTTCTCAGTCCTTCGTTTTCCTTTCTTTTATGTTCGGTTCTCAATTGTCCTTTCTCGTCATGGAGTATTTGACAGTTCATACATGTCCGTATATATGCCTTCATACACACACTTAAGTCTACGTGCACGCACACATGTACATACACATGTACACATACACACACACACACACACACACACACACACACACACACACACACACACACACACACACACACACACACACACACAAATATTCAGCCTTCTACACGGAGCTGACAGGGATGGTAATGTATTTTGCCCAGGGTCGAGGAGGGAAGTTGCTGGCTGGGCGTAGGAGTTCTCTAATGGGATTGTAAACCGCAAATGCAGTTACGACCTGGTGCAGAGGTGTTACCCAAGCTTGTCCAGCAGTTGCTACAAGAATCCGAGAAAGTTGTATGAAGCACCGGGGAAAATTTTGATTAATGAGGGCATTTGGTAGGTGTGTGGAGTCCGTATCATTACCGGGAAGTATTACCCTCCTCCCTCCATGTGTTTGGGATAAGAATACCATCATGATGTTCCCTACATGTCGTAGAATACGACTATCTGGGGTAGAACGAGAGGACTAATGACCTAGTCCGTTCGATTTTTTTTCTCCTCCTTTATAGGGGCGTTGAATTAAGGGGTTATCACACTGGGCTATTTTTCCTCCGACCTCCGATTCATCAGCGGTACCGCCCACCTCCAGCACTTTTTCCGCCGTAAAATCACCATGACAAAATATTTCGTTTTCTCAACAATTTACATAGAATGTCAATTGATATGCTGAAGGAAATTTATTTTCCTCCAGCATATCAGACTTCTTCCCAATAACTGCTGCTCCAAAAGTCGAAGGAAAAAATAGCCACTGTGATAATGTTTTTAGATAACTCCTTCAGTACGATGGCGAGTTGTAAAGAAAAGTCACCGTGACAAAAATAATAATAATGTTCCGATTTCTTCAGGAGGCGTTGAGTAGGCTGAAGCCGTCACCTTTGCCATATTATGTACTTTGGGGGCTGTTGGGGCAGGTAACCTACAGTCACGGCTGGGAATCGGAGAGGAGTGCGGGATTCGAACCCATAATTAAGCAAATGCGAGACCAGCACGCTTCCGGTGACGCCATCAGCGCACATTCCTAAAGCTAAGTTGTAGCTCCGTTTTTACTTACTCGTTCTTGGCTGATTCTGAAAGATCTGGAAATAGTGAAAAATAGAGTTCAAGAGGGTAGGAACGAAAGGGATAAGGAGAAATGGGGGAGGAGAGAAGAGGGAAGGGAGAGGGAAAGGGAGGAAAGGGAAGAGGAAGCGAAAGAAACAAGGAGGAAAGATAGAGCGATAAGAGGGAGGAGAAAATAAAAAATGTAAGAATACAGAACGGAAGCGATATATATATATATATATATATATTTACATATATATATATGTATATATATATATATATTTATATATATATATATATATGTGTGTGTGTGTGTGTGTGTGTGTGTGTATACATATATATATATATATATATATATATATATATATACATACATATATATATATATAGAGAGAGAGAGAGAGAGAGAGAGAGAGAGACAGACAGACAGAGAGAGAGAAAGAGAGAGGAAGAAAGGATGAGGAAGAAAGGCGGTGGGGCGGGGTGGGTCTTGGAGGGGCGGAGTCGTTGTAGGGTCTTGGTGGAGGTCATTAGAGATGGGGATCTTCAAGTATGTGTGGTCACGTCTTGTCATATGAGGGGCAATGGGGGGAGAGATGGGAGAGGTAAGGAGGTACAGATGGTGGGAGGAGATGGTGGAGATGGTGGGAAAAATATGTAAATATCATTTTGTGGAAAGAACAACAACAGAGGAATAAAAAGAATGGAAAATATCTATGTTCATACAATTTTTCTAGTATAGGATAAAGAAGAGGTGAAAGCGATCGAAGAATAGAAAGAATTAACTGTATATTATTTTTTATATTTCTGTTTTAATAAAGAAGTAATTGGTTTCATTAATACATGCAGGTTTTTATTATCTTTTATTTCTTAAGCATTTTCTTGCATCCAAATGACCCTTCGTAGATTGTGAGTACGAACTGTCATGGACAATGCAACAAACTAGTTTAACATTATGAAAATGAATTAAACAATTATGAATCGTAATATCTATTTCAGATGTGGTTGAATGGATAATTTGACAATCAAACACCATTTGTTGAATTACATAGGCTGTAGTATTTTTTTTTTTTTACAAAAAGAAAATATATTTTTTCGACTATTATGAAGCGTAGGAATAAGGATATTTCATGATATGGAATAGCAATACCAAGTGGTGATTAGAGTACTTCGTGGTATTGGGGTACCAAGTGGAATAGGTTACCACGTATGAGAGAAACACCACGTGGATTGGGTTACCACGTAGCAAAGAGAGGCCAGATGGGATGGGGGTACCACGTGGGATAGGGGTACCACGTGGGATGAAGGTACCAGCAAGTAATATGACATTATCTTATAGTATAGGGTTACCATGTAGGATAGAGTTGCTACCTGATATCGTGATACCTCGTAGTATAGGAGTACCACGTGAATGAGTACTGGGTTGGATAGAGGTATTTCTTGGTACAGGGGTACCATTTTGGTTAGTTACCATGTAGGATAAGAAGGTATCGTGGTATCGGGATATCACGTGTAATTTGGGTACTACGTGGAATGTAACGTGTAATGGGATTACCACGTGGGATGGAAACACCACGTAGTATACGGATATCACATGTAATGAGGATGGTAACAGTGCCTGGGAGAGTGGTGTACGTCCCATCACGTGGGATGGTAATATTAACCTAAGGGGATCTATTAAAGGTCCGAGTTCATCCCCTCGTCTGAACAAAATCACCTGCCGGGTTAAAAGGGTTAATACTTTCGTGGGGTCAAATGTCCGTTCTGGTTCCCTCCACATGACTTTAACTGAATTCAGGAAACCTTACCCCGTCTCAGCAGCAGATTTTTTCTCCCAATTATCGTCAGATAGTGTGGAGATCTAGGTTGGAAAGATTTTCTGCCCCACAATTATAAAAGTTTTTTCTCCGGGGGTGTTAAAGTGATGAGGATGGGGGTGGGGTGGGGGTGGGGAGGGGCTGGAGTTCCTATTTCCTCTTTCCCCCTCTACCTCCAAACCCTTCTTCCCCTACCCTTCTTCCATTTCACTGTCGACGGCTGTAAGTCCTTGGATATAAGCCCGGGGATTGGGGAGAGGGTTGGGGAAAGGGTGAGGATGGAGGTGAGTATGCTGGAAGAATGCAGCCGTGAGGTAAACAAGAGAAAAGAAGCTCAGGCCTCTGAAGAAGTTCTGCCTCGGAAGAGTCCTCCGGCAGAAGCTGTACTTCGAGAGAACGGATGATGAGAGGAGAGGAACTAAGGAACAAAGAGGTCTTCCGTAAACGACGAGGAATTAAACAGGTGTAGGGAGTAAACAAGAGGAAAGAAGCTCAGGCCTATGAAGAAGTTCTGGCTCGGAAGAGTCCTCCGGCTGTACTTCGAGAAAATGGATAATCGATGAAAGGAGAGGAACTAAGTAACAAAGAGGTCTTCCGTTAACGACGAAGAATTAAACAGGAGTAGGGGCTGTTTCGAAAGGGAGAAGTTAGAGAAGGTTGACAGTGAAATGAGTAATTGTTTGTAGGTTTTTAACTTTCGAACTGCGATCTCCTGTAAGACAGTGTGAAGGCTAAAAAAAAAAAAATGAAATTTGGAATTTGTCAAGCTTTAATTCACATCTTCTGATGTTAACTTGAGGACTACCAAACCTTATCTAATCATGATATTTTTGAATATCTGAGCATCATTCCTGTTTACGTCATTGCCAACAATGCTATTTTATCTCCGCCAATGACGCCTGTGGCGCCATCTATACATTTTACTTTTGTTGTCGCCAACCAATTTCATTCACCGGAAGGGACGCCACAGATTGAATGTTATACGATTATTTTGTATAAATCCTTCGACAGTTGGCGAATTCCGTGGATTTTATTCAGATGAGGGAATTTCTTCTTCTTATTTATTATTATCTATCATTATTACATTACTATTTCACTGATTTTATGCCTTTCTTTTTTGACTACATCCCTTGTAAGGTGGAAAAAGCCCTTGGTATATGTCTCATTTCGCCGATTCTTTTTATCATTTACTATCATCTATTAAACTGGAGGATTTTTGAACATAATGAAAGCGCTTAGCATCTCCTTCAGATGCATGATACACCACAAATGTGCAAATGTATTTTTCATTGTTTGTTGTGCTATTACAATTCTCTTAATGAAAATTGTTTTGCTTACAAAGAAATTGCTGTATATGGATCCTTATTGATTTCATAACGAAATACACGGTTACATAGTTTCAGTGTCATAGGTCAAGTTTGTGTACGATTTTCCTATATCTATTTGTTTATATATATATATATATATATATATATATATATATATATATACATATATACATATACTGTATAAGCGGACTCTACATGATCAATATAATTGCACAATATTCTGTATTGTACAATATTATTAACGTTGTAGGGATGATATTGAAAAATGAAACAATATAATGAAGATATCAAATGTACAGGCCAAACACGTGTGCCTCTTCAATACCGTCCCTACACCGTCAATAATATTGTACAATACGGGATATTGCGCATGATATTGATCGTGTAGGGTCCGCTTTATGGGCTCTGCTCGTTCGTCCGTAATGACGAAATCAGCTGACGCCACCGAATTTTTCCGAGCCCTTGCCCTCGTTAGCGTCCTGCAGTTGAGGTGGTGTGTGTGTGAGGGGTCCGTGTAACACATTTCGAATTGATTCTATTTTCACCAATATCCATATTATCCAATTGAAGTTAACCAGTGAACACTCATTGAAGTTACCTATTACTATTACCCAGTTCTAAAATTTCCGTTTCAATGGTTAATATTTTCATAAGAGTTTTTTTTTTCTCGAATTTTCTTTTTCTGAAACTCGAATGGAAACTAAGGTTCCATGCCATTTCTTATAATTGTTCACATTGCTTCTGACCCAGGGCAGTGGGCGCGGGCCAGGGATGGTCCTTTATCCACAAGGAGCTAAGATGGGAGGGAGGCAAATGAGTATTGCATGGGTGGAGGATGGGTGTCGGGGGTTACGTACTTAGGCTGAGTACCTCCCTTATAAGAGGAAAGAAGGCTTTTAGTATATAGATAAATAAATAAGCATATATAGAAAGGAAGATAGATATTAGTATATATATATATATATATATACATACATATATATATATATATATATATATATATATATGCATACATATATATATATATATATATATATACATATATAGTTGTATAATACAACTATAATAAATAAAGGTTCAACGAAGAAATTAAGAAAAACAATAGAAGCAGCATATATTAATACTAATAATAACATCAACCATAGAGATGGTTTTATATGCTTGGCAAGAGCTACAAATTTATTGGTAGTTGATGTAAACAAACGGACAAATGTTCCGAACACGACGACCTTTCCTATGCACCCTGTGAGGTGACATGTCTGTGTATAAAATGTCCATGTTGTACTTATGTGTTATGCTTTGTGATCAAGACCCTAAGGGTCGAAACGTTAAGGCAGTAAAATTCTTCCATTATTTCTTGTATACTTTCTCCGCCTTGAGTTACATATATATATATATATTATATATATTATATATATATATATATAATATATATATATATATAATATATATATATATATATATATATATATGTATATATATGATACAAGCCGCGGGCTTCGCCGGGGGCTTGGCTGCGCAAACAGCGGCCTACGGCCGCAGCTTTCCGCGCTCTAATCCCTCGTTTTCCCCTTCGGCCTCGGCCTCGGGGCGGAACCCCAACACAGGATCCCCAGCACGAAGAAGAACGCGAGGAAGAAGAACGCGAAGAAGAACACGAAGAAGAAGAAGAAGAAGAAGAAGAAGAAGAAAAACGCGAAGAAAAAGTAGAAGAAGAAGAGGAACGCGAAGAAGAAGAAGAAGAAGAAGAAGAACGCGAAGAAGAAGAGGAAGAAGAAGAGGAACGCGAAGAAGAAGAAGAAGAAGAAGAAGAAGAAGAAGAAGAAGAAGAAGAAGAAGAAGAAGAAGAAGAAGAAGAAGAAGAAGAAGAAGAAGAAGAAGAAGAAGAAGAAGAAGAAAAAGAAGAAGAACGCGAAGAAGAACGCGAAGAAGAAGAAGAAGAAGAAGAAGAAGAAGAAGAAGAATACCGCCTGACCCCAACTTACCCAAGCGCTTTTTCAAGAATATTTTTAGGACAAAGTGTCACCGTAATACCACCTGTCCCCGACTTCCACAGCGTTTTTTAGAAGAATATTTTTATTTAGACTTAGATATGTATATATATATATATATATATATATATATATATATATATATATATATATACATGGATAGATAGATAGATACATAGGTAGACAGAAAGATTTATAGATAGGTAGGTAGATATAAACACTGTTTATGTGAGCATTCCAATGTGTACCACGCTACAGATAAATGGCTTCCTCCATGATCCTACTTATCGTCTCCTTTAATAAGTGTCAAAATCCTTTGAAACCATTGCCATTAGTCGGGCTTAGAACGTCCCAAGACGACGATCGACTTCGTCTTACCTCAAAACTCTGAGAAACAATAGCTTCGTTTCCCGCTGTGAAACTCAAATGTTGCGTTTCTTCGTGCATTACAAAAGCCTCTTTTAAGAAACTTCTCAACTCAGAAAAAAAAGAGTAATGACTTTCTTAAGTCTAAATGATTGTTCTACCTTCGTTGTAACCGCTGTGACAAAAGATGGCTATTGTCTGGGTCTCCCCGCCTTTTTGGTTTCTTGTGCGTTTGGAGGAAGCAGCCGGAGAATTCTTGACTCGGGAGCGCCAACAAGTGTCTTAGGGCCGTAGCTGG
>NC_134818.1:16423401-16425901 GCF_046742065.1 Oratosquilla oratoria | reverse complement strand
TCCAGTTCTCAACATTCTCCCTTACTTTATTCATATATTTTTTTATTACCTTTATGCATTCTCATGTCTCTAATCCAAGTTCTTCTATAGCTTCTATTCATTTCTCTGTCCCTTATTTTCTCTTCCTCTCCCTCTTTTATCACTTTCCTTATTTCATTTACTATGTTACTGTATTTTCATTAATTTATTCTGCCTTTTCCTTTCTATTTACTAGCCCCCCCCACTCTCTACCCCTCACAACCCGGCTTAGTCTCATTTGAAAGCTTTCCTTCATCTACTTTAAAGGTTCACCTTTAAAAAGGAGGAGGTGGGGGATGAGAAGAAGATGAGGTGGAAGAACAGGAGAGGGAAGAGGAGTAGGTGGGTAGGATTAGAAAAGGAGGGGAGGAGGAGAAGGAGGAGGAGAGGAAAAGGGGATGAGGAGGAGGAGAGGGGAAGAAGAGAATGGGGAAGAAGACCAGGAGGAGGAAAAGGAGGAGCAGGATTATGAGAGAGAAGAAGAGTAGGAAGAGAAGGAAGACCAAGAGTGGGAGAAGGAGGATCAGGAAGAGCAAGAAGGAAAGGAGGAAGACGAAGAGAAGGATGAGGAGGAAGAGGAGGAGGAGGTGGAGGAGGAGGAAGAGGAGGAGGAGGAGGAGGAAGAGGAGGAGGAGGAGGAGGAAGAAGAAGATGAACGCTCTCATCAAGGGCGACTCCATTACCAGGAGTCGGAAGGTGTCACGGCTCCGCAAATGTCAAGTTATTTGATAAAAAAAATTTCTTCTTTAACGGAATTTAATTTTCATTTCCTTCTGCTGCAGTGTTATGACGCAGGAAAAATTAACTAAAAAAGGGGGGAGGGGTTACACCTAACGTGTCCTGAAGAGACCTCTTGCAGAGTGGAGTGTATGGAGGTTCAGAAGATAGAAGACCTTGAGTGTGTGGAGGATGGTGGGTCTTGGAGGGCACGAGAATGGGCCTGTGGAGTTTCGGAGTATGCAAGAAGGAGGTGTTAAAATATGGAGGATGGAGGAATTGGAAAGCATGGAAGGATGATGAAAAATAGGCCTGTAGAGTTTTGGAGGCTGCAGGAAGGAGATGTTAAGAATATGGAGGATGGAGAAATTGGAAGACATGGAAGGATGGTGAAAAATAATTTAGAGGAAATCTATTGCAGGAAGGAGGGGTTCAAGGATACAGAGAGAGAGGGATGAGTGTCTAGGAGGATAATGGAGGATGGACGCTGGAGTATGGAGGGGAAAGAGCTTGGGGAAGTTGGTGTAGGGAGGACAAGAGTTTAATGGAGGGTGAAATATGGAGGGCTTGGTAAATATGGAGGGCAAAGCTTGATGAGTGTGTGGAGTGGGAAATGATGGAGTAATGGTACAAGATGTAAAATGGAGGACGAAGGATATGAAGAATTCACTCCACATGGATTGCAGTGTTATATCGGAGGGGTTCAGTGTGTGGAGTGAGGTTTGTGGAGATTGTTCAAGGTGTAGAGGTTGTGGAGGTTGTGGAAGTTGTGGAAAACTCCAGGATGTGGAGATTGTGGAAGAAGCAACGCGTGGAGGAGGTGAGGCGGATGAGTCTCTTCAGTTTAGAGAACGTTTCTGTGCCTTTGGGGTTAAGGCTAACTCGATTACGACTTAGTTAAGCCCACACCACACTAACCTCTCAAGCCTAAGCGCAAACTGAGACGCAGGCCACACAGGCGACACAGCACATAGCAAAGGAAGGTTTCCTGTTGCTTGAAATGCTTCTAGAGGTAATACGAGTACTTCAGAATTTCAAGTGAGAAAGAAGTTCAAGCTGTACTTCAGTTCAGCAACAGGAAGTCTACCTTTGCTCTGTGCTGCGTCGCCTATGTCGCCTGTGTCACCTGCGTCTCAGTTTGCGCTTAGGCTCAGTAAGTACGACGGCATACTCAACTGATTTGATTCTGACTAAAACCAAAAGATTTGATCTAATTCACAAAACGTTCCTCTTGTTATGACGCCAAACTTTATTTATTTATTTGTTTATTTATTTATCAATTAATTTATTCATTTAGTTTAGAGACCATTTCCGTGGCCATGGGGTTAAAACTAACTTGATTATAACTATCTTAGTTAAGTCCACGACGGCGTACTCAAATATTCTATTCCGGCTGACGCCAGGCGATTTTATTTAGCCTAGAAAGCATAACTCTGATGTGACTTCAATTTTTTTTCAGTCCGAAACCAGATGGTATAATGACTTCCAAGATGAATAAAATCAATTGGCGTCAGTCGGAACCAAATATCTTAAGGAAGAAGGATTCTCGAAATGGGAGTGGATAATTATTAATTGGTTTAGATCCTTTTTAATGGGATTTGATCCCTTTTAATGGGTTTGATTCCTCTTAAAGAATCCAAATCCTCTAAAAAGAATCCAACCACCTTAAGAGGAATCTAACCCCTTTGAGAGGAATCCAACCTCATTAGAAAGAACCCATACCGTTTAAGTAAGCCAATATGATGTCCACCAGCTGAATAAAATT
>NC_134818.1:16400901-16415901 GCF_046742065.1 Oratosquilla oratoria | reverse complement strand
TTTTTATTCACCAAAATAAAGACCCTTACATAACGAAAGGGTCACAAACTAATAACAAAGTCTTAACAGCACAATGATTTCTTTCTGTCTTTCTTTACTCCTACTGCCCTTTGTTACTGTGACACTCTCTCAACTAAAAATAATCGTTTTTCACAATATTGTCAACAATAACAACAACTTGCTATTCATGTTGCAGGGTATATGATATCGACCAAATAATCTTGCAGGTGTGAACAAGGTTCTGTGCTAAGAACTTTAAGTAGATGAAAATGATCTTTATGGAGGTGAGCATAAAGATGATGAGAGAAGGCCATCTTTCAAAAAAAAAAAAAAAAAAAAAAGCCAAAAGACAGGTGGTACCCTTTTTACACCAAATTTTCAGTTCACGATTTTTTTTTGCAAGGTTGTAGATGAAGGTAGAATATATACAGTGACTCCACTGCAATCAGATTACATAATGATTACTGTTCCTGAAACAATCATTCCTTTCCCTCTAAACGTATAATCAAACAGAAAAAAGGATAAATAAATAGAATTTTGAGTGGAACGATATTATTGAAGATAGATATTCTATAATGCCAATGGGGCAATACTAAATCTCTATTCTCTTCCAAGCCCCATAATGATTTGAACGAAAGTCTTGTGGTCTTGGGTCACATCCAATGGAAGAGGTCAACGACTGGGCCATAACTGGTAAGAGCAACGCCCGATTCAGTGTCCTGTGCGGGCACATGGCGAGACCATCCCAATTATGTCTCTAATTGTAATATACAAGATACGAGTTGTTATGAACATGTGTTTGTGTGTGTGTGTGTTTACCTAATTGGGGTACACAGGAAAGGAGCAACGCTCATTGAGTACCGTCTACTATTCTCTAATTTGATCATATATAACTTCAAACTCATGTGTGTGTGTGTGTGTGTGTGTGTGTGTGTATTCACCTTGGTCTTTGGATCACGTGTTGGACTCGTGATCGACAGCTATTTCCCTCCCGAAAGAGAGCTCAGAGCTCGTATGACCGATCTATGGGTAACCTTACACACACACACACACACACACACACACACACACACACACACACACACACACACACACACACACACACGCACGCACACACACAAATCCCTGCCCACGAGAGTCGGAGTAACGATCCGAAGCACAGCGATACCGAAACAATTTTGGCCCTGGGCAGGATTCGAGCCAGGTACTGCCGCACCTCCATACTGGCAGTCCAGTACTCTATCAACCGCGCCACCGAGTTGTGTGTGTGTGTGTGTGTGTGTGTGTGTGTGTGTGTGTGTGTGTGTGTGTGTCTGTGTGTGCTTGTGTGTGTATGTGTACGCGTACGAGCATACATTCGCACACATGTGAACGTAAGCAAGCAAGTGCGCGTACGAGCGTATGTCCAATATATGTGTATGTGCGTGAGTGGGTGACACTAAAACTTCCGCAAACTCAATCTCTTTATCTCCAGGAATATCTTTTAATATGTCGGTATTCTAGCATCCACACAAACAAGATGATCCTTTTTGTCCTGTTTAAGAATGTCTTTATACAATATGCAATCAGTGACGAAAATCAGTATTGTGAAAAAATATGCATGGGCCTAAATTACCTTAAGCTTTCAGGGATAGGATGGGGATAAGTTGGGATAAGTTGGGATATAGTCAGGGTCAGGTCAAACAGGGTTACGTTAGGTTGGCTCACGTGGAATTTACTGATCTGGTTAAAAATGGGCCGGATTGGACTAGGTCAGGTTGGGTCGGATTAGGTCAAATAGAGGCGGGTCGGTTTAGGTTAAAATCTTAACTAAGTGGGAACAAAACGAGTTTATGGTATGGTTAGCACAAAGTCTGCGTCATAATTTGTCTGAACCCAGATTCCCCCCCCCCAATTCTCCCCCCCCCTCCAGGCTAATCCTCGCGGAAAATAGCTGAATAACATCATCGCTTGGTAGTAAGGCAATTATACGAGTATTTTCACGATTTATATGAAAACTCGAATTGATGAACTTAATCTTTGCACTTGTTAGTTATGTAAATGGATATAAATACCTACACGTACACACACATGCACACACACACGATGCAGTGGTACTGCTCTAGACCATTAATTTAGCGATCCGTGTTCGACTCCCGCTTACGGTGGGCAATAACTTGTATGTGTGTGTGTGTGTGTGTGTGTGATTCACTATGGTCTTAGATCACGTGTTGGACTCGTGATCGACAGTTATTAACCTCCCGGATGAGAGCTCAGAGCTCGTATGACCGATCTATGGGTAAGACTGTGACCTTACACGCACAAATACCCCCTGCTCCCCGCCCACGAGAGTTGGAGTAACAACCCACAATGCAGCGGTATTGAAATTATTTCAACACTGGCCGGGATTCAAACCCAGACCGCCGTAGTGGCAGGCGAGAACTCTAACCACCGCGACACGAGGTGTGTGTGTGTGTGTGTGTGTGTGTGTGTGTGTGTGTGTGTGTGTGTGTGTGTGTGTGTGTGTGTGCGTGTGTGTGTGAGGTCACAGCCATTTATGAGCTTTTATTCAGGTGATAGCTGTCGGTCACGAGTCCAACATTTGATCCAAGACAATGGTGAATCACACATACACACACACACACACACACACACACACACACACACACACACACACACACACACACACACACACACACACACACACACACACACACACGCACACGCACACGCACACACACATACACAACCGTATTACTACATACACACACACATATTAGGAATATTTAACATTATCATTCTAGCGATTGATCATTCAGTGTCGGAAACTACTTCCTCCAGGATTAGTGCAACTTTGGAGATTCATCGAAGTCGTTGAGGAAGAGTCCCCCCCCTCTCTCTCTCTCTCTCTCTCTCTCTCTCTCTCTCTCTCTCTCTCTCTCTCTCTCTCTCTCTCTCTCTCTCTCTCTCTCTCCAGGTGTTTCAAGAGTCCTCAAGAAGAGGAAGAAATTCTTCGCCAAGACTTCGCCGCGCCAATTACGAAGTTTCCGGAGGACCCACATCCAGGAAGGATTCTGTGCTGTTCTCTGATCGACAAGTAGCTCCAATTACATTTATTTTGTCATAAATATCATTTACATTAATATCAAGAGTGATACCACCAAAAGCTTTTTCATCTTTCAAAGTCTCTGCCTCATTTTTACACCAGTGCCGTCTCCATGTTTGTTTCCATTACCTACATCATCGTTATTTTCATCATTTTCATCCACACATCCTCTATCAGCATCACCTCAGCGATTAACACCACACAGGAGGTACCACTTACACGACTACCCATCGCTTACACAAAAAAAAAAAAAAAAAAGAGGCCATCACATCTGCCATGGAAATCTCTGTTACTATACCTACTGCCACCATCGTTGACATTCTTACCACTACCAGTGCCACTACCACCAGCACGAACACCAATACCACCACCACCATAACCACCAGCACCATATCCACCACCACACTATAACCACCACCACCACCACCGGACGGAAGTATAGACTTTTGTATCGGAGTCGTCCTACTTCTCTCGTTGGCCCAAATCGGGTTCAAGTGGCTGAAAACAGCTCAGAAGTTTGGCAAAGGAGGACTGGATTGCTTCTCACTCGTTGCGACTAGTCTCCTGAACGTGAAAAACTGGAGACCATAATAATTTGCAGGTGTACGTTCAAGCGGAAAAAAAGGAAACTGACATTGTGGACATTTTCATACAGGTAGGTAATTTGCCTGCGCACTTGTGTTTTTGTGCGTGTATATATATATATATATATATATATATATATATATGTATATATATACATACATATATATATACATATATATATGTATATATATATATAAATGTATATGTGTATGTAAATACATATGTATATATATGTATATGTATACATGCCTACATTATTCTCCTCTACCCCTATCCATGTCTACATTCTCCTTCACTATACTTTCCCTCTTTCTTTTTATCTTCTTTCCTTCCTCTCCTTCACATCCTGATAGTTACTTCATTCCATCTGAGCATGTATATGCTAACAAAACGGAACTACTATTATTCACTGGGTATCCCGTGTTGGCAGACCACAGTTCAGACAACACAAAAATTTCGAGAAGAGCTCAGAAGCCCAAAAATCATTACTTCACCACCACCACGTTTCGCCATTATTAAAGCTGCCTGCCCAAATGTGTCTCCTATATTTTGATGAAGACTTCTTTGATGTTGCGTTGCCTCTGTCACACGCCGTGTCAGTGTGTCCGTGTAAGATTCAGGCAAGCAACGCTATTTGGGGGAAAGGAAAGTGTGATTTTACCCATGGCAAAAAAAAAAAATAAAATAAAAAATACATGAGCGCCTTCCTTGGCTCTGAAGAACATTCAAGAGGAAGAGCCGTACTGAATACATGGGACTTTCTTTGCAAAGCCCAACAGGTGACCTTTAGGATTATAACAAGGGTGGCTGTCGAAATAAGAGAAATAAACAAAAGATGAGTAGCTTACGCCAGGAGACGCGTAGCTACTCCTGAAGCCGTCACCTTTGCCCTATGCGCTTTGGGGACTGTTGGGGTAGGAAAAGGAGTGCGGGATTCGAGCACGCGGCTAAGCGAATGAGAGGGCAGCGCGCTTCTGATTACGCCATCAGCACACATAAACAGATAAAACATCTAAAAAGACAAATTGATTAAACAAATAAGTCAATACTATTAAAATATTTGAAAGATAAAACACGTTGTAGATTCTATTCTGGTCAACGCCTGACAATGCTATTCAGTTTCGGGAACGTCATCGAAGTAGAGAGGAGGAGAGGGGGAGGTGGAATTTGAGGTGAGTTTTTCGTTGATTTCATTGATATTCTCTTTTCTGTCTCATGTTGGTCTATTTTCTTCAGTTCCGGGGATGGGGCTGGGTGGGTGGGAGTGAGGCATCGTGTTTTACGTTATTACTATTTCACAAACACTTTCCATGAAGACCCTTCACACATTATCATTCCACACCTTCTCACCTTATCATTCCACACCCAACCAACCACCCGCCTTCTAGTTTCAATGGAACTCAAAATTAGTAAAAAGTATATATGTATATTTTTTCTTCTTTTCTAAATGATTCTCTGTTCCTTCAACTATCGGTAATGTACTGTCATGGTCTGAATCCTGTCCTGACAGCGTCCGGACAGTCAATTAGAAGATGCTTCTTCGTTGACACGACAAGTATATAACTTGCTGGGGCACGCGCACAACCACTCTCTTATTTTGACCAGTACGCAGGGACGATACGGGGTGGGGGGAAAGGTGGATGTAAGAAGACAGAGGTGAAGAGGAAAAGAATAAGGAAGGGAGGAGGAGGGGAGGAGGAGGGGAGGAGGAGGGGAGGAGGAGGGGAGGAGGAGGAGATGGGGAGGAGGAGGAGGAGGAGGAGGAGGAGGAGGAGGGGAGGAGGAGGAGGGGAGGAGGAGGAGGGGAGGAGGAGGAGCAAGAAGAGAAGGAAGAGAAGAAGGAAGAAGAGGATAGGAAGAGGAGAAGAAGAAAGAGGTGGATGAAAAGAAGAGGAGGAGAATGGGAAGAGGAGGAGGAAGGGGAGTAGAAAGAGGATGTGGAAGAAGAGAAGGGAAGGAGGAGAGAAGTGGGAAACGATGACAATGATGACGAGGAGGAGGAGGAGGAGAAGGAAGAGGTGGATGTGGAATTGGTAGAGGAGTAGGAGGAACAGGGGGAGGGGCAAAGAGAGTATGTGATGAATATTGCCTTAAAAGGGACGAAGAAACATTAAATCTACGGGAACAACTATGCGAGTTTCACTGCAAGGCTCAGTGTTGGCTATAATGGGGTTAAATTGCTTTGATTACCATATTTTGGAGATTGAATTTATTTTGTATAGAAAAAAATTCTGGATCATGATCTTTGTTCTGAAAAAGAATGAAATATCAAACCTTAGGGAAGATTAGCTTTGCTTGAAGAAGCATGGAGGCCGGAATAGTTTTTCCCATCTAAATAAAATCGTCTATCTTTAACCAGAATAAAATTAATAGATTGCATGACAATGCTGAAGGGGGCAGAACATTGGTTATTCTGTTGCATTAATATTTCAAGATCCACAAAAGTAACAACTGTAAGATTCGTTTCTGGAGTGTTGCTAGACGACCTAGAAACAGACTTGAAGAATTCTAGAAATATGGAGGAGGTACATCGTTGTCTCTTGAGTTTTTGTGTCTTTGTAGGAAACTTGTACTCGAGTACACGGCATTGAATTCTTCACTATGAAAAAATCTCACGGCTATGAATAAAATCGCCTGACGATAGCCAGAATGAAAGGAACAGTGTCACCTGGTACGGAAGGGGTTAGTCGTAAGGCCGATCAAGAGAAGTTAGGGAAAGTAAAAACTATATATGCACACACACACACACACATACACACACACACACACACACACACACACACACACACACACACACACACACACACACACACATCGGACTTTTAATAGTGGCTTCAACACACACACACATATATACATATATATATATATATATATATATATATATATATATATATATATATACTGTATATACATATACATTATATATGTGTTTGTGTGTGTGTGTATGCGTGTGTGTCTGTGTGTATAATTGAAGGCGTCACCAAGAATCATATAATCCAATAAACTCGAACAATTCATTCAGAATTATATTTTTCATTTTTCTGAAAGAGTATAAAAAATCGCTGAGCACTGTCGTAATTACATTTTGGTTTGAATTTCCATTGGTTCTTGAATAAAGAGGATCTCATCAAGGAAACTCATCACGAAAGAAAGACTTTGATGGATTACAGAGCTTATCAAATATTCTCATTTCACACATCTGCTATCGTCTCTTTCAACCCCCCCCCCCCGTGCTCAAATGAGAAAATTACGAAATTGATTATTATCGTTCCCGATACAACGAAGGGCGTTGGAATGAACGCTATCTAGGTTTCGATATGATTATTGATCTCGTTGTGGGTGAAATAATTTCTCGTTATCTAGACTGAAATCACCCCCGCTGTCTTAGACCATGGAAATATTGTTCCTGTTTTTTTTTTCTTTTTTGTCTGTTTCAATAGCACTTTGAGTCTCACGAATACTTTGACTCTTATGAGGGTTTTCACTCGTGAGAGTATTTTCATTTGACCACTTTCCATTTCACGAGCAGTTAAACTCTCACGAGCGCTTTCACTCTCACCATAATTCTAATTTCATTCTCTTGACCATTTTCGTTTCACTCTTATGACCATTTCCACTCTCATGACAAATTTCACTTCACTCTCACGATGAGTTTCACTCTCACGATAATATTCCCTTCACTCTCACGATCAATTTCACTCTCACGACAATTTTCATTTCACTTGACCATTTTCACTTTACTCTCACGAACCCTAATTTTCATTGCTACAGGTACAGTTGCCAGTTAAAATGTAGGGACTGACAGTTTGTTTGCAGATAGGGCGGTCACCACTACCTTACCTGGCAATCTTCTGTGCCACTTTTGATATCGATGTCACTCAACCAAGTCACAGTCGTCGGCACTGTCCCGTGGCTTGATGCAAGTTCGTGGCTGGACGACCTGTGAAAGTGTAAACACACACACACACACACACACACACACACACACACACACACACACACACACACACACACACACACACACACACACACACACACACACACACACTCACACACACACACAATGAGGCTCGACGGTGAAGTTGTACTACTCTCTACCGCTAATCTAGTGATCCAAGTTCGAGTCCTACGCAGGGTGTAAAAATTCAGCATCATTGTGTGTGTGTGTGTGTGTGTGTGTGTGTGTGTGTGTGTGTGTGTGTGTGTGTGTGTGTGTGTGTGTGTGTGTGTGTGTGTGTGTGTGTGTGTGTGTGTGTGTGTGTGTGTGTGTGTATGTGTGTGTTATTCACCATGGGCTTAGGTCACGTGTTGGAATCGTGATCGACAGCTATTTACCTCCTGGAAGCGAGCTCAGAGCTCATATATAACTGATCTATGGGTAATACTCTGACTTTTCACGCACACACAAATGCAACTCCCCGCCCACGAGATGTGGACTAACGACTCGCAGCACAGCGATACTGATTTTTTTTCAGCCCTGTGTGTGTGTGTGTGTGTGTGTGTGTGTGTGTGTGTGTGTGTGTGTGTGTGTGTGTGTGTATGTGTGTGTGCGTGTGCGTAAGTGTGTGTGTGTGTGTATGTGTGTGTGTGTGTGTGTGCGTACGTGTGTGTGTGTGTGTATGTGTGTGTGTGTGTGTGTGTGCGTACGTGTGTGTGTGTGTGTATGTGTGTGTGTATGTATATATATATATATACATATATTATATATATTTATATATATATATATGTATATATATATATGTGTGTGTGTGTGTGTGTGTGTGTGTGTGTGTGTGTGTGTGTGTGTGTGTGTGTGTGTGTGTGTGTGTGTGTGTGTGTGTGTGTGTGTGTGTGTGTGTGTGTGTGTGTGCGTGTGTGTGTGTGTGTACGGTCACAGCTTTATCCATAGATAAGTGTATATGTGAGGTCTGAGCTCTCATCCGGGAGGGAAAAAGCTGTCGATCACGACTCTAACACGTGGTGTAAGATTGTAGTAAATCATACACACACATTTTACAACAAATTCCTTTTCTAAATTTTCGACAACTCTCATGTCGACATCCTCAGCCACTCCCTTACTAAAGAAAACTAAACATATTTTAATTCTTTATCGCCATTCACTACTGTCTACTCTCAACTCTGCCATCAAAGGTTCTTTTTATAACAAGACAATGAGTGACCTGAAACATTCATCCAATATTAGTGCTGAGTGTCTCGAGCAAAGGGAAAATATGGAACCTACCAACATACTTTTGGTTTCCCTTCATAATTCACAGACCTAATAGAACATTCATGGAAGTACTTATAGAGTAGAGATGTATATATATATATATATATATATATATATATATATATATATATATATATATATATATATATATATATACTGTATGTATATGTACACACACACGCACGCACGCGCGCGCACACACACACACATTTATATATATATATATATATATATATATATATATATATATATAAAAGTGCCTACGTATATATAATAAAATTACGAATCAGTTGAGTCTTTGGGGCATCGATTAAATCTACTCTACCGGAATGTACCCTGAAATTGCTGGTGATTTTGTTAAATAATCACGAAATAGGGTCAAAGTAGTCACTGAAGCTATACGAGACATTTGTTGTCTATAAAATTTAATCAAAAAAGCAATTAGTTGACCGAGCTAAAATATTGTTAGCATTACAAACATGACTTCATATGAAACGTGGATATATATTTATTCACCATGTGATATATTAGATGAATGTCTAACAATCCAGTTTTTGTTCAATTATTTTCGTCCTCCGCAACTTTGATATTTGCAAAGGGCAATGGTCACCACATTCCATTACTTGCTTCACAGTGGACAAATTAATTTCCAAAATGACCTGTCCTGACCTCACACATTGCTAATATGTGAAACTTGACCGGGGGCACATGACTTCCGTCTCCCCAAGCTCTATATATTTATTTTCAAATGTAATGTATACATTATCTTTCTCATCCTTCTCCGATAGTACCTTTATAGTTTATTCTTATGAGTGTGTTACTACGCTGATCAACCCATATATAGTATATATACATATTACACACACACACACATACACACACACACACACACATACACACGCACACACACACACACACACACACACACACACACACACACACACACACACACACACACACATACACACACACACACACACACACACACACACACACACACACACACACACACACACACACACACACACACACACACACACACATATATATATATATATATATATATATATATATATATATATATATATATATATATATATATATATAACGTAGAAACCACTGTTGGAGTAGAAAAGACTGGAAACGGGGAATCTATATATTTCGACTGCAAACTGCAATCCTCTTCAGTAGATACAAATAAGAGAGAGGGCGTGCTGTTTAAGTAGCACCCTTAACAAAAGAAAGGGGAACATGGGATGAAAATTGGGGCTCATTCGATAACTTCTTTGCTAATTTAAATTCCTTAGCCTCCAACATTAAGTTTAAAGTTGAATGGGAAGAACAAGGTAAGCTACCCTTTTTAGATGTTCTTATTGTTCGTGACGGAGACAAGCTTGCTTTTACCGTCTATAGAAAAGAAACCCATTCTGGTAGTTATCTTCATTTTTTCAGCAGTCACCCAGACAAAGTAAAAAGTAGCGTCGCTTCAGGATTATTCCTTCGAGCTATTAGAATTTGCAGCCCCCAGTTTCTTGAAGGAGAATTTAACATTATAAAATCTCAACTTAGTAATTTAGCTTACCCGGATTGGTTCTTGGTCAAAGCCCTCAGCCGAGCGAGATCCAATTTTTTCAACACCACCCCCACTTCCTCTAATTTTTCATTGGGTAAGAGCTCTTTAATCGTTCCCTTTTCTGAATCATTCATTCCCTCGACCAAGTTTCTTCCCAAAGACAAATTAAATATGATCAATTATTACCCTAACACCATTAATAAAACGGTGGTAAATGTCCATCAAAGGTTAAAAGAAGAACAGAGCCAAGGGGTTTATTCGATTCCGTGTAAAGGTTGTGACTTAGTTTACATCGGACAGACTGGAAGGGATTTGAATACCAGGATGATTGAACATAAACGTTCCATTAAATATGCACAAGATAGCTCAGATGTGTTCCAACATGTTAAGCAATCTAAACATTGTTTAGATTGGGACAGAGCTGAGCTTATTTATAAATCCAGATGTGAGTTCAGGAGAAAAATGGTAGAATCAACGATCATTGAATTTCAGCCCAACATGAATATTTCAAAGGGGCAATGGTCCCCGGACATAATGTCCGGACTCTTCATCTCCAACTTAGTGAAAGCTCATTTGCCTCCTGACCTCACATACGGAGTGAGAAGAGGGTAGAGATATCTTCCCATGTTCCCCTTTCTTTTGTTAAGGGTGCTACTTAAACAGCACGCCCTCTCTCTTATTTGTATCTACTGAAGAGGATTGCAGTTTGCAGTTGAAATATATAGATTCCCCGTTTCCAGTCTTTTCTACTCCAACAGTGGTTTCTACGTTATTGACAAATGTGTGATTACATTTTTCATCTGTAATATATATATATATACATATATATATATATATGTATATTTTATATACATATATATATACATACATATATACATATATATAAATATACACATATATATATATATATTTGTATATGTATATATATATATATATATATATATATATATATATATATATATATGTATATATATGTATAGATATATATATTTTATATATATATATATATACATTATATATATATATATATATGTATGTATACTCGTACACACACATACACACACACACACACACACATAATGAGGGTATACGATGATATATTCATCCACACGGCAGTGAATATATTAATACATGCTATACATAGTTTCTGCTCACCCGTGCTTCCTTGCGTTCAAGCACCGAACCATGAGGCACAAGCACAGCCCACGGAGCGCCTCGGCACCAAGCATATTTTCATGTCCATCGAGCGAGGACGGGAAGACTAAAATAACTTGGTAGAATGCAGTCGATATCTCTCCGCACACGACTTGTCATTCTGCCATCGGCAGCACCCTTCTTCGTTGTCACCTGAGGAGAGGAACTTTGTTTTGACGAATCGGTCCTCCCGAGCGACGATTTCATTACGATAATGAAGGAATGCGTCCTGGGCATTGGCGTCTATTTTTTACTACTCCATTGCTTTGCTCAGGGAGTTCAGTTATTGGGAAATTAAAATGAGAAAGAAGAAACTAACACGGTGATGCCAACGTTGATATGTAGTTTTCTGAGGCAGTCTGTTATGTTACGCTAAGCTACGGTTAGATAAGCTAGATTAGGTTATTGTGGTTATGTGAGATTATGTTAGGTTAGTTTAGGTTAGGTTAGGTTAGGTTGGTTGGGGTAGATTAGGTCTGGTTAGGTTAGATTAGGTCAGGTCAGTTTAGATTAGGTTAGGTTGGTTAGGGTACGTTAGGCTAGGTTCATTTAGGTTAGGTTAGGATAGGTAAAGTTAGGCTACAACTAAATTAGAGGTTAGGTTAGGTTAGATCAGGTTAGATTAGATTAGATTAGGTTTGTTATGTTAGGTTAAGTTAGGTTAGGTTAGTTGAAGTTAGGTTGGGATAGGTAAAAATAGACTATAACTAAGTTCAAGGTTAGGTTAGGTTAGGTTAGGATAGGTAAAGATAGGCTGTAACTAAATTCAAGATGGCAACCAGTAGAGTCTTTTGCCCAATTTTGCTTACATAGAGTTTTTCATGATACAAAATTAAATTTCTTTGTTTGACAACGTATTTCCTTATTTATTTAAAAAAATTACCTAACCGTAAGCTAAATACAACACAGGTATAATGTATCACAAACTCAAAAAAAATTATACCGATGTTGTGAGAACTGTAGTATGAATCAAAACTTTTGCTCGTGACTTTATATACATTATGGTTTCACTTAACATTGGAACGATCTCTAGGAGACGAAGAAACAGTTACATAAACATGAGATACAAGAGAAAGCCGGAAACTTGTAGGGATTAGTCGATGTCTGATGATTTCGTTCAATGTTGAAACGATCTAAAGGAGACTCTGGAACAGAATTGCACAAGAATAAGATACAAGACAAAACACTTTGAAAACTCTTGGGCTTAGCAGACTCTTCCTTCCGTGCCTCGCTGTGCTGTTCATGTTGAATGGAAACAACAACATTGGCACAATTGATCTTATTCTATATTACCATGTCAAAGCTTTAGTATTGCCAAACCCTATATAACAGTGACATATTTCACATATTTTATTTTAACACCAATCGGTTTTATTCAAATTAGGGAACGTCATTGTAGCATTAACTCTTTAACAATAACTATCAACTCCCTTGGTTGAACGAAGTTACTAATAATCTCTACCAGAGACAAACCTCGGAGGAGAAGACGAAGGGTACGCCCAAAGAACTCATGACTATAAGATGTCTATCGAGAGCTGTTTGGGATGGGAAGGGTGTCTGAATGGGAGCATGGTGGGATTAGTGTCAGCGTGTGAGTGAAGCAACGCATCCGTAGGCATATGCTCAACAATTAAAACCGTTCTTAATTTTCATTTTTAACCTATTCAAGGATCTAGTTAGTGGCGGACAATTTTATTCATCTTGAAGGGTCATTTGGACAGTAAATGTTAAAATCTACCTCGATTAATTTTTTCTTGTATATATATATTTTTTTCTGGCCGTCATTAGACGGTTTTGAAAGATCAAAAAGACGAAGAAGGCAGAAGAACGCTTATTCTCCTTCCACCAGATCAAGTGAGAGACAATCTTCATAAGGAAAAGTTTAACCTCATTGACGACCACAAGGCATCACAGTTTTCAACCGAATGAAATGACACCCCGCACAAGGAAATGGCGGTGAAATGGCCGCCGAATTTATATGCAAATACTGGGGCACGTTAACTGATATTTGCTTTGTAAACAAGCTGCCTTTTACAGACGGGTCCAAGATGGCGGACTCTTGTCACGAATTCCTGATGAAGGAAATCGTCATAAAGTGGTCGTTTTAAGGCCGGAGAAGGAGGGGGATGAAGAGGAGGAGGAAAAGGAAGAGGGGCGGATGAGAGAAGGAAGAGTGAGATGGGGAAGTGGAAGGAGGAGGAGGGGTAATGGGAAAAGGAAGGGGAGGAATAGGAGAGGGAGGGAAAGGAGCAGGGTTGGAACGGGAGGAGTAGGAGAAAGAAGGAGAGGAACAAGGGGAGAAAGGGGGAGACTAGACAAATGAAGGCAAGGAGTAGGGGAGGAGGGGGAAAAAGAGAAGAATAAGGGGAGGGGAGGGAAGGGAAAGTGTAGGAAGAGGAAAAGGAGGCGTAGGAGGAGGAAGGTGAGGAGTAGGAGAAGAAAGGGGAGGATTAGGAAGAGAAAGGGGAGCAGTTGGTTGTAGGAGGATGAAGAAAAAGGGAGATGATAAATAATAGGGATTTTCTTAAACCATTTGTTATGCCAACTTTCCCTAACCTCAACAATATCACTCCAGGGTGTTATTCCTCGTACCATTCGCAAAGTTCGCTACAAATCAACAGGTTAGGTTGCTACAAACAATCTCGAA
Organism: Oratosquilla oratoria; assembly: GCF_046742065.1. Taxonomy (NCBI): domain Eukaryota; kingdom Metazoa; phylum Arthropoda; class Malacostraca; order Stomatopoda; family Squillidae; genus Oratosquilla; species Oratosquilla oratoria. Next base: position 16,401,605 of record NC_134818.1, on the reverse strand, counting down.
CGACAATGTCTACAAGTGTCATCACACTGGGCTATTTTTCCTTTGGTTACTGGAGCAAATTTGCAGCCCAAAGCTTTCGGAAAGGAATCCGATATGCCGGAGGAAGACAATTTTCCTCCAGCATATCAATTGACGTTCTATGTATTTTTGTTAAGAAAACAAAATAGTTTACCATTGTGATTTTACGGCGGGGAAAGTGCACGGGGTGGGCGGTAACCGCCGATTGATTGGAGGTTGGACAAAAAAATAGCCCAACGTGATAACGCATTAACATTTGGTACTGCAACATTGCAGAAGCTGAGTGAGATTTGCTGTTGGTAACCAGAATAAAATCAATGAAGGAGACCACCTTTGTGACCATTTCAACCATTTTTACTAAAAAATATACAACTTAGTTAACATTATTGTGGTCATATTACCTGGGTTTTAATATTCTGCCTAAGTAAAAGATGGAAATACAAATATTCAGGATCCAAGCCAATCCTTAGGTTCATAAAGAAATTTGTTTTGCTCTAAGATTATGCAAACGCTGTTGTTTGATTACAATTTGATCTAACATTACTTGTCGAAACTATATGTATATGAGGACGCATACACGTATGCAAGAAAAACATACGCACGCAAATACACACAAAGTACACACAAACCTATGCACGCACCACACGCACATACACACACACACACACACACACACACACACACAC
>NC_134818.1:16383401-16395901 GCF_046742065.1 Oratosquilla oratoria | reverse complement strand
GTGAAGTTATGCTTCTTCAGGGGCCTATGGCAATTCATGTCGCCGACTACGAGACTTGTTTATTTGCAACATGCAGTTTTATTTGTTGAAAGCGATGCTAACTGTTGCACGGTGTAATCTGAAAACTGTGAAATCATCGTATTCCCTGAGACGTGTCTAATTGCTTGTTCCCTGGATCGTGCAAAAGTTTATTGTCACACTCGGTCGCAATGTTGTGTTGCAAGAGTAAAGCCAGTCTTGTGCAATGAAAGGAAGTTGAAATTTTTAATGACAGCAATAAACGGGTCGATAACTGTCGTGGCGGACGTAAAAGTCTCTTGTTAATGATCGTTACAGCATGAACGTGAGATGAAGACCCATATAGACATATCCAAGAATTTTTGTGTTATCACAGGTGCATTTAAAAATGTTTTATAATCATACACACAGAAAGACAATCGTACACACACACATATTCACACACACACACACACACACACACACACACACACACACACACACACACACACACACACACACACACACACACACACACATATTCACACACGCACACACACACACACACACACACACCCACACCCACACACACATACACACACACACACACACACACACACACACACACACATACACACACACACACACACACACATACACACACACTAAGCATACTCACTCTGATAGTTAGCCGCTTTTCTTTGCAGCCTCCGTTCCGCAAATATTACCCCAATTTCCTCCCTCCCTCCCTGGCCCCTGCCCTCTCGCCTCTAACAACAGGTCATTTGTTTGCGTGCGCGTGTGCTTGCTTGAGGCGAGAGAGGGGTGGAGGTTAGGGGGAGTGGATTTATGTGGGTGTATGGGAAAATTGTTTGTGCGTGCGTGTATGATTATACCCGCAAATATGTGGGCACACTAACGAGTGTGCTTGTTTTCACATCTCTCTCTCTCTCTCTCTCTCTCTCTCTCTCTCTCTCTCTCTCTCTCTCTCTGTGTGTGTGTGTGTGTGTGTGTGTGTGAGTGTGTGTGTGTGTGTGTGTGTGTGTGTGTGTGTGTGTGTGTGTGTGTGTGTGTGTTTAGAAGCATGTATGCTTGTGTACATGTTCATGATGTATGAAGTTGTATGCATTTACTTCATTATAATATACATGATACGCTTGTGCAGCCCCGTTTATGGGCCTACTAAGGTCACACTGGGCACTAAATGCCCTCATATTGCCTGAATGGGCTGTTTGTTCTTCCAGTAAGTTTCCTCCTATCTGAGATCCTTCCCAACCGTCCGTATCAATTTGTCTATTACGATTTCTTTGTCTACTCCAGAGTGCTCCTTCTCAACTCTAGATATTGCAGTTGTTATATTAATAATTTCTTATATAATTGATCAAAAGCGTCCTCCAGATCCAAAATGAATCGGTCAGTTGGAGTGATGAAAAAAGTACGAACCAAAAGAAAAAAAATATATAAGATCTGAACCTTCTGACCTTTTCATAATGGAGGGGGCGGGATTCCTGACCTTTGCTTTAATTGAGGTCACCGGTTAAATTGAGGAAAATTAAGTAGCAAAAAAAAAAAAAAAAAAAAAAAAGTCAGATTGGAAACAAGATTCCTAAGACGAATGACAACTTTGATTAGTATTCCTAACTGCTACTAGCCAACATCTCAATCGTTGCATACTATTTCGAAAATGCTTCGTATCATTAGAAACCCCTGGTAGGGCAAAGCCCTGTCGGTTGCAGCAAACCTCTGTCTTTTACAGGCCCGACGTTGGGTCGCCTCCCGCCTGACAAGGGCTGTCATAAACCAACGCAACAAGCCCGCAGCGGGTCCTGGGGATCGAACTCACGACCACCAGCCCCTGAGTTCAAGGCGGTATCAACCGGGTTATTAGAAATATTATACTAAATATAAACGTTACAGAAATAAAATCAATAACTTGCGGCAATACTGTGGCTGTTGGCCATCTTTGAATTCCGGCTGCCCAACCCATGTAAAAGTTCGTTGTCATTGTTTGTGTACACGAAAAGACCAATACTCGTGGAGTACCGTCTCTTTGTCTCCATCAATCAATTTTAGTTTAAATGCTATTGCCTTTGGTTGGTGTGCGTGTGTATACATACATAAATACATATATATATATACATATATATATATATATATATATATATACATATAAGTGTGTGTGTGTGTGTGTGTGTGTGTGTGTGTGTGTGTGTGTGTGTGTGTGTGTGTGTGTGTGTGTGTGTGTGTACGTGTGTGCCTGATTGTTTGTGTGTGCATGTGCGTCTGTGTGTGTATTCACCACCATGTACGCAACATGGTCTTTGGATCATGTGTTGGACTCGTGATCGACAACTATTTCCCTCCCGGAAGAGAGCTCAGAGCTCGTTTGACCGATCAATGGGTAATGCTGTGATCTTAAAAGCACACACACTCTCAACTCCCCTCCCACGAGAGTTGGAGTAACGACTCGAAGCGCAGCGATACTGAAAATATTTCAGTCCTAGTGTGTGTGTGTGTGTGTGTGTGTGTGTGTGTGTGTGTGTGTGTGTGTGTGTGTGTGTGTGTGTGTGTGTGTGTGTGTGTGTGTGTGTGTTTGTGTGTGTGTGTGTGTATTCACCTTGGTCTTTGGATCACGTGTTGGACTCGTGATCGACAGCTATTTCCCTCCCGGAAGAGAGCTCAGAGCTCGTATGACCGATCTATGGGTAATGCTATGGCCTTTCACACACACACACACCCAACTCCCCGCCCACTAGAGTCAGAGTAGCGATCCGAAGCACAGCGATACCGAAATAATTTCGGCCCAGGGCAGGATTCGAACTGGGTACTGCGAGCACCATCGTACTTCCCAGTCCAGTGTGTGTGTGTGTGTGTGTGTGTGTGTGTGTGTGTGTGTGTGTGTGTGTGTGTGTGTGTGTGTGTGTGTGTGTGTGTGTGTGTGTGTGTGTGTGTGTGTGTGTGTGTGTGTGTGTGTGTGTGCGTGCGCGCGTGTGGGCTCAATCGACCCCAGTCTGTTTTCTCTCTATTTTCTTTCTACTTCATTTTTTGTGTCCTAATTTCCTTTCCAACGAAAGATGATGTTACAGAAACTTCATTAGGTTCTGGAGACCTCTAAGCAAGAACAAAAGATAAAACGCTGAGGGAGAACCCCCTTACTCCACCCGCAAAACTCCTTCAGTGTTCTTGCCCAGCAACGATCTAGAACGATCTAAAACGGGCAGGGGAGCGGGGGGTGGGTAGGGCACTCCCTGAAACACCAGCGACATACCAGAAGACAAAACCTGGAACCAGAAAGTGTCCCATAAAGACAAGGAAAGAGGCAGAGAGTCCGAAGGAAAGGAAATGTGAAACAGAAGAGACGCTGGAAGGTTGGTGGTCATATTACTATTCTTTTTGACATCGGAACATAACCCAGGTTATTCCAAAACTATGAAATGATATTTTTCATGGTTGAGTATTAGATATATTTTCACACGGTAGGTTTCTATTACTGAAATATATATATTTTATGGAAAAATGCGATTAATGCAATAAAAAATAGCTTAGCTTTTTTGTGTCTAGTGCCAGTTTCAGCTGTCAGCGATAAACACGTACATTGAAAGTGATAGAAGAAAGAGGAGAGAAAGAGGGCGATGGAAAGAGAGGGAGGAAGGTATGGAAAAAAGTTAGAGAGAGTGAGGTAGAAAAGAGAGAAGGAGAGGGAGAGGGGAAATATAGGAAGGGAGAAGAGTAGCGGGCCAATGAGAATAGGAAAGGGAGAGAAGGAGAGGAAGAGTGGAAAATGGAGAAAGGGAGAGGAAGAGATGGAGAGGGAGAGAGGGAGAAAGAGAGAGGGGATGGGAGTGAGGGACAAAGAAAGAAGAAAACTGAGAAGAGAGAAGGAGAGAGAGGGAAAGAAAAGAGAGAAGTAGAGAGAAAGGGAGGGAGAGAAAGAGAGAGAGAGAGAGAGAGAGAGAGAGAGAGAGAGAGAGAGAGAGAGAGAGAGAGAGAGAGAGAGAAAGAGAGAGAGAGAAGAAAGAGATTGCTCCGTTCTCTATCCTTATCGGGCCAGGTGGAAACCAATCGGACTTTGCGAAGAAATGCTGCTTTGAACTGTTTCATGTGAAAGATTGTACACACACACACACACACACACACACACACACACACACACACACACACACACACACACACACACACACACACACACACACACACACACACACACACACACGAACACGCACACACACAAACACACACACACACACACACACACACACACACACACACACACACAGACGCACAAATACACATACACTCAGGCACCACACACATATACACAGAGACATACACACACACACCAAACTCAACTATACACTTACTGTCAAGCCTCGTTCAATATATATGCTCTCTTGTGGAAAACGAAGCGTATTTCTCATTGTTAATTCTTTGAAAAACTTCTGGATAGAATAGTTTCTTTTATGTTATAAGAGGTTTTTGAAAACAAAATTGTATTAACTGGACCACAAGGACAAGCCCAGGATAATGATATTTATTGTTACACGAACGTGAGGAACCATAGAGGAAAATATTCCAATTTAATATACGAGTAAGTGGAGAGATAATAAAGCATTTCTTTATTGAATTATGTAAAAAAGCATGATATATCAGAACTACACGTATAATTATGTCTCACTTCTATTGAGTCTACTCCTATTTGGTGATTTTCTAGTAATGCTTTTTGTACATTGAGGAAAGAGAATAAATTAGAATATGGAAGAAAGATTATATGAGGAAAGAAAAAAGTCAAGCAAATGGAAGAGAAGAAAACGAAAGAGATAAAGGTAAGGGAAGAAAAGGGAAAAGAAGAAAAAAATTGAGAAAAGAAAAGAAGAGAGAGGACAAGAAAAGAGAAGAAAATAAAAGAAAAAAAGAAAGATAATAGAATAGAGTTGAAACTGAAGCCAGGTCAGTGGCTTCAGCAAGAGAGAAGAGGAAGGAAGCGAACGTGGAAGAATAAGTGGAGGTGGAGGTGGAGGTGGAGGAGGGAGGAAGGACGAGGAGGGAGGGCATGAAGAGGTGACGGAGGTGTGGGCGAGGGCGACCCAGTGTGGGATTTCCGAGTGGAACTCGAAGTAAAAGGTGTAGGAGCCGCGACAGAGACGTTGAAGAGGGAGGTTGGACGGAAGCAGGAGGGCAGGTGAGAGTGGGGATGCGGAGGGGGAGGGGTGAGGGGGAGGGGAAGGGGGAGGTGGAGGGGGAGGGGGGAGGGGGAGGGGGAGAGGCAGGTGCGGGCCAAGGGAGACGCAGTCGAGGAGGAAGAAAACAACGGCCTTTTGAGGAGAAAGGTGAAGAGGAATTTCTGAGGCTTATGTGTTGGAAGAGAGTAGACGAGGAGGAGGAAAAGGAGGAGAGGTGAAGGAGGAGAAAAAAGAGGAGGAGGAAGAGGAGGAGGAGGAAGAGGAGGAGGAGGAGGAGGAGGAAGAGAAGGAAGAAGCAGAGGAGGAGGGAGAGGTGGAGGAGTAGGAAGATGAGGAAGAAGAGGAGGAGGAAGAGGTAGAGGAGGAGGAAGAAGAGGAGGAAGAGAAGGAGGAGGAAAAAGAAGAGGAGGAGGGTGAGGAGAAAGAGGTGGAGGAGGAGAAAGAGGAGGAGGAGGGAGAGGGGATGAGAGAGAGGAGGAGGAGAGGGAAGAAGAGGAAAATAAGATGAGTATAAGAGGGAGGAGGAAGAATAGGCGAATAAGCGTAAGGAGAAGGAAGAGGACAAATAGAGTAGAAAAGGAGGAGAAAGAGTTGGGGGAGTGAGGGGAGGAGGAGAAGGAATATGAAGAGAAAAATGAGAAGGAAGAAGAGGTGGACGAGGAAATGAAGGAGGTAAAGTAGGAGAAAAGGGAAGACGAATGTAGAAAGAGGAGGAAGAGGAAGAAGAAGAAGAGAACGAGAAGAGAACGGAAGAAAGAGATGGAGAGAAGAGGAGCAATGGGAACGATGTTAAATAAAATAAAAGGCAAGGCAAGAAAAAAAGGAAAATAAGAGAAACGAAGAGAATAGAAAAGAATAGAGGCAGAAACAGTGATATAAGGAGAACCTAATTTACAGAAAATTATTGCGGGCGTGGAAAGAAGTCAGTGCTGGAACTAAAAAACAAAATTGAAATATATCCAACACCATTTGTCGAATATACCAGTGGTTATCATCCTAAGAAATCATGAAACACATCGTAATGACGTCATGTCGCTACAAGTTTACCCGCGAAACAAAGAGTTGGAAATATGAAGAGATGACCATTGGAATAATGGAAAAGAACATATTTGTAGTTACTTTGAGAACACAAGAAAATGATAGAAAATGGATATAGAATAATGGATTATGACAACTGTCATAAATAGATAAAATAAAAGAAAAGAAAAGATGACAAAAGATCCGGAGATGGTCGTAACGCAGTTGGCTTTGCATGCAGCTTTCACTTAAAAACAAACATCGAATCCGTGAAGGTAATCATAATGTACTAAAATATATACTAACCCACCACACACATACACACACAGAAAAAAGGTACACAGACACGCTACCTATATATCCTCTATCGACCCTAATCTGATTAACTTTTAAGTCTCCTGAAGGAACCAATAAGCCTCTCATGGTGTGGACACACGACTCAAGTATCTTCTTAACTCTCTTAGAGAGGGTCATGTATATTGTGTACTTTCAACGCACGGTTTTATCATCTTCGGGATATTTGTTTGAGCTTCTAGGTCAGATTTGGGTCACTCTAAGACTTTATACATATTCTAAAGATTCAATTGAGTTAAAAATACTATTTGGGTCGTGAATGTGTACAGTACACACATACACGCTACACACGCACATGTGCTTGCGTATGTGGACACGCTCACATGTACACATACACACATACACACGCGCACATGCACACCCCAATGCACATAAATGAATCTGAATCTAAAGGTTGGTATGATAAATTGGAGAATAGTAGACGGGACTCCTCGAGCGTTCCCCCTTTCCTGTATAATGCAATTAAGTAAATACAAGAAGATGAATACACGCACGCACACGCACACGCACACACGCACACACACACACACGCACACACGCACACACACACACACACACACATAGACTCATGCATATACACACACGCATGTACGCATGTACGTGCATCGTTGTTAGAAAAAGAACCTTGAAGAAGAAAAGAAGCTGACGGAATGAAGAAGAACCGATGAATTTTCAGGACTATGAAGGTTCCCCGGAGATATGGAGACCCGCAATCTTAAAAAAGGAGAGGGGGGTGGGGGGGTTTATGGATATTAAACCAGATCTATTTAGCTCCAGGAAGTGAAATTCATACCTTTTGTCCTCCGGAGGCCTGGGGATCTGGAGACGCGTGAGCTCTAGGAGACAGAAAATTTGTTGGGAGATCGCAGAGTGGAGAGTCTCTTGAGGTGGATCAAACTTAAAGAGTCACAAAACATATTGTTTTCCCTTTGGCGTTTAGTCATCTGCCACTCTCTCAACCCGACGTCACATACTTACGCTTCTGAGCAAAATCCTTCCCCCCCCGATAATCCAAAAATCCTTCCGTTCTCTTCCTTGGCGAACGTGTCTTTTCTTCCTCCTCTTCTTCTTTCTCTTTCCTCTTCTCTCCTTTCTTCTTCCTCTTGAAGTCAGATTACGGCTATTCTAAGTTTACTACATAAGAAAGGATAACTTTCGAAGCCTTTTGATTGGCTCGCATGGCTACAATAACCTATGCCATGTTGTTATTTGCAAATTTCTCTGGGTTCTCTCTACCTTTTGTCTTGCCTCCATCCAATCTCTGCCATCAGCCTTTATACAATCGACATTGGAAGTTTACATGAAGCTCAACTCCTACAACTTATCATTCTCTTTTCTTCCTTCTCTTCTTCTGTTCTATGATTTTGAGGATTCTTAAACCCCCGTTACTCATTCATGATTCTCGTTTGAAAAGCTAGAAAACGACTTCGCTTACAGCATTTTAGACCACTATGGACAATTTAACAATGTGCCTAATATTCGTATAGGCTCAATTTTTCTTGTTTCGTCGTTCAGTTTCTCAATATATGACGCAAAGGGGATTTGACATTTGGAGACTCGAAAAATAAAATATTGTAGCCTAAGTCGTTTCTACATAAACGAACTCACTCGAGTCCCGTATGTGGGGCGGTCTTTAACCCCATACACCCTTTCGTCTCCTTTTCTCTTTGACCTTCCTCTTCTTCTCCTCCTCCTCCTCCAGGTTCCTTGTCTCTCAAGAGCCGGGTCTTCCTCCTACTGGCTTATTCGAGTTTACATTCACACATTTCCTTCCACTTTCCTCACATCGGTTTCGTCTTTTCTTTCCTCTTGCAACTTTTGAGGAGGATTGCATGGAGCGAGAAATAATCTTGTGAAGTATTCTTGTAACAAGATCCAATTTCTCTCTCTCTCTCTTACTGTGTGTGTGTGTGTGTGTGTGTGTAAGTGTGTCTGTGTGTGTGTGTGTGTAAGTGTGTCTGTGTGTGTGTGTGTGTGTGTGTGTGTGTGTGTGTGTGTGTGTGTGTGTGTGTGTGTGTTTATGCATCTTTATCCACAAACATGCTTGAACGTAAAGTGCAAATTTTATGCATTGTAGAGTTGCGTGGTAGTTGATCTGACTTAATGGTCAGAAAGGTTAGAAAGGGTAGAAAGAGTTGAACGCTGTAGGTCAGGTCGGGCCATGGGCTGGGTCACGAGCAGCTATAAGACGAGCACGGGAGCTTACCGATGTTGACTCTTTTTAGAGAGATCTCCTCCGAGAGATCTCCGTCGCCTCGTCTCTCTCTTCCCAGGGAACCAGTTAAATACCCTCACGTGGCCCACTGTCAGACTTTTGCTCATTTTGTTCTTTGAGTTAAGTTCCGTGTAAATAGTGCGTAAATAGAATATATATATATATATATATATATATATATATATATATATATACACACACACACACACACACACACACACACACACACACACACACACACACACACCCACATATATATATATATATATATATATATATATATCTATATATCTATATATGTATATATATATATATATATATATATATATATTATGTTTCATGTTATATTATTCTTTCATTGTGCTCACATTTGACTCACCTTGATTTGGTTGCAAAGAAAATCCCAAACGGGAATATTTTGTAATAGTGTGTCTGTCTATCACTTCAACACTACCTCTCTTCAGACGTCTCTGTCGAAGCCAGGATCAAGTTTGTACCTTCCGGAAGGCGATCCTTTGCTGCAACGTCTCGTCAGTTTCCACCATCAAGATGACAATATACAAACCCTTTTGTCAGGATTTTTTTTGGAGGGCGGAAGGGTTCTTTCCATTGGTTCTGGAAGTCTATATCTCGAACTCAAAGTGTCTTTTCGTCTTATGAATTCTTCTTCTTCTTTTTTATCTTCTTCACTGCCACCGCCGTCGTCGGCTTTGTTTCTTCATTGTCTCTTCTCTGTCTCCACTGATATCTGTGCTTCTGTGAGACTGTCTCTTTCTGTCTCCCCCCCCCACGTTTAATTTTCTCTATATTTTTTTGTTTCTCCCGTATCTCGTGTCTCCTCAAATATCTCCTGTTTCTAACGTCGCTTCCATTTCTGCCTCTGTGTGATACTATGTGGGCCCGTGTTCGAATCCTACAAAACACATAGGGTGCAGAAGACGCCTTTCACGGCAGTTAAAAGCCTCGTGGGGTGACATTCTCGTCTCTTTGATGTCTCCTTTTCGATTATCTCTTTGTCAGGATTTTGCGTCGTCTTTTTATCCCATCCATTTCCGTTTCTTCTGTTTCTTCTTGTCTCCTCAGCATCTTCTTCGTCTCCACCTTTTTTGAAATTTTCCTCTCATGTCTTTCTTGCATTTTCCACTTCTAATTTTGGCTGTGTTCTTTTTCCAAATTTGTTCTCCTATTCTTTGTCTTTTTCTCTTTCTCCTTCTCTCTTTCTCTCTCTCTCTCTCTCTCTCTCTTTCTCTTGTTATGTATGTGTCTGCCTATTCGTATTGCCAATTTTTATTTTATTTAATTTTTTATCTTTCGTCTCCTTTCTCCTTGCAGACTCCCAAAGCGTCATTGAAGTCCTCTTTTTCATTATTGTTGCCTCTCTTGCTCAATTTTTTTCTATCCTCTCTTACCTCTTCCATCACCAATATCGCCTCTCCCAGTAACGCACACTTTCCATTTCCGGGGTTGCAGCACTGTAGGCTGACGTCTGGCTTTCTCACCACTCCTAATATCACAAGTAAGAGACTCAAGGGACTGGCCAGTGGCCATTGCCCACATTCTAGACGTTATAGATTTACTAGAAATGTACTCTCAGGCCCTGGACGTTGGTTTATTATTTTCTAGCTCCACCCTATTCTCCATCAACTACGCATCCTCGTGTCTAAGGTCACAACGTCACAATACGTTATTTTTTTCTTCAGCGGTTCTGATAAATATTAAACTTAATTAAGAGGTTAGTACAATTACAACGTGGAGACATTGTCATCCAATCTTTTCATCTGTTCACACTAGTACAGGTTGTCATGGAAACACCAATTGCATTTCAGCTTGTCCTTGAAGCATTTACACGCACTGAAGCACAAGTACACGCATGTATGCACACACACACACACACACACACACACACACACACACACACACACACACACACACACACACACACACACACACGCACGCACAAAAACACACACACACGCACAGACATATGCATGTATATGTGTCTGTATGGGTGTGTATATGTATATATGTATTTATGTACTAAGTCGATGATATTGGAAGACTGCCAAAGGACGTTGTAGGTCTTCGTGGTCATGATTATCGCTCGGAATAATTTTCAACAATGACCTGTTTGTCTCTTCCCCTCTGGTTTCACCTTCCCCAGCTCCCCCCCCCTCTCTCTCTCTCTGCTTACCTGGCTGTTCATTCAGCCGAAAACCAAACAGCGCACCGTTCCTCCTGCTTCCTTTACCGCATTCAACTTGCCAGTTTCTGTTCCTGTAAGTCTGTTTCTTCGTCGTTTTGTCTGTGTATCTGTTTGTCTGTCTATCTGTCTGTCCGTTTATATAAGTGCCTTCTTGCGACGCTTAGTAAAATTGTCTACATGTTTGTTTGAATGTCTGCCTGACTGTGGATGCTAGCCAGACTGCTTTCATTTATGACTGACTGTAAGACTATTTACTTGCCTCATAGCCTGCCTGACTGCTTGTCTGCTTCCCTGTCTGCTCACCTATCAGAATATCTTTTTCTTTTCCTGTCTATATACTTTCCTTTCTCAATGTATGTCTGCCTGCGTGTCCACCTGTCTTCCTGTCTCCTTCATATCTCCTTGTCCGTCAACCGGCGTGGTTGTCTGTCCAAATCCTTTCACATTCATCTGTCTTTCAGCCTGTCTTTACGCTTGGTTGTCTAAAGGCGAGCTTGGTTGCCAGTTTGGCTTTTCAAAAAATTGCTGTCTGAGCAACTCATTAATGGCTCATGGAATATGATATGGAGATAAGATAGAATGTCAAAAAAAGGCAAAAAATACGAAAAAAGAACACGAAAAAAAGACAGAAAAAGAAACTGTATTAAAAGAAGGCAACAAAATGGAAGTGAGAAAAATAGAAAACGTAAAAGAGCAGAAAAGACGAAAGCAAGAAGCACAGAAAAAGGATATGAGAGCAGAAAGAAAACAAAAATATACTACAAAGGTAAAGAACAAAATGATGAGAGGTAAGGAGAGGGAAAAGAAAATGGAAGAGGAGATGGAAAAGGAGTAGAAAGGAAGGACAAAAAAAATAATAGAATTGTAGAGGAAATAGAAGGGGAGGAAAGAGCTGAAGGTGAGAGGAGGTGAGGCAGAAGAAGAGAAGAGCAATAAGAAGAGAAGCAGTAGTGGATGCAGTGGTAGTAAAGAGAGGAGAAAAAGAAGAAGGAAGAAGAGAAGGAATAGGAAGAGAAATAATATGAGAGACTAGAGAGAGAGGAGGCGGAAAAAGAGGAGGAGGAAGAGAAAGAATAGAAGGAAAAAAGAAAGAAAAAGAGAAGAAAGAAGAGGAGGAGGAGGAGAAAGAAGTGGAGGAGGAGAAAGAAGTGGAGGAGGAGGAGGAGAAAGAAAAGGAGGAGGAAGACCAATGCCAAAGAGGATGAAGAGAAAGACTAAAAGAAAAGATGAATTAAGAGAAGAAGAGAGAACTTGCTGGCAAGGACACCGCGGAGGGCATCTCCACCGACCATGTCTCTGCGTTGCTGGCTGCTGGCTGCTCCTGGCCGCTGCCTGGCGTTGTCTTCAAGAACAGTTTCAAACTAAAACAACCCGAGGCGAAGCTGATTACAGGAGGAACAATATCAGAGAGAGGAACATCCTCTTCCGCCTTTAATGGCCCTGAGAGGCGACAGCAGGAGCCTATTACCAGAAGACGCGGCAATAACTGAAACGATAACGAAAGCAACAACATCAAGTATAGTTGCAGGAACAC
>NC_134818.1:16368401-16370901 GCF_046742065.1 Oratosquilla oratoria | reverse complement strand
CTTCGTGCCCGTAATAATTTTTAGTCTTGAAATACTTTATCTCTTCCCTGGGGCTGTTTGTAGATATTATTCCCAGATGTGTGTTTTAGAAAGAGTGTGTTTGAGGGATGGTTGCGTTAGTGTCATCACTAGCGCCATAGTGCACGAGTGTGTGTGTGTGTGTGTGTGTGTGTGTGTGTGTGTGTGTGTGTGTGTGTGTGTGTGTGTGTGTGTGTGTGTGTGTGTGTGTGTGTGTGTGTGTGTGTGTGTGTGTGTGTGTGTGTGTGTGTGTGTGTGTGTGTTTACTTTAGCATACCTAAACACCTCATTCTCTAAACAGGATCCAATATTACTAGTTCCTGAACATTCTGGTAATATCATCCGAACTCTTAAATCATTTGGCAATTGCCTCAAGAGAGACGCTTCCTCCGTCGAGCTTCATCTTCTCGGAACTGCCAGAGGCTCTCCATGAAACGGTCAGCGAGAGCCGTTAAAACCGTTACAGCGCGTTTTAACAGTTCTTTAAGAAACCGACCCCACGTCGTCTTTATCAACGCTCATCTTTAAAGACGACTAAAGCTGTCCACCTCAAGTTACTCTCTACCTAGACAGGCTTCTTCCCTCTGCGTGGCCAACCTCAGGGCCCCTGAATCTGGGTCCCTTATTTGCTTGTCCCTAATTTCCCTAAGACCCCTTTGATGTCTCTGAAGTTCCCTGAGACCTTCTGGATGTCCCTGAGTTCCACGAACCTTTCTACTTTCTTTCCAGGACCCGTGGGGCCATTATTTCTTTGACTCTTGAAGGGGCTTCCTTCATCTCAATAAAAATCACCAGGCGGCAGTCGGAACAAACACTAGAGTCGTAGAACGCAGCAAGAGGATTAATTAAATTATTTCAGAGTAAATTTAACCCTTTGGCTGTGAAGTTCGTGTTGATTAAAGTCTCTTGGCGACAGCAAGAATAAGCACAAAAATGGTAAAAACACAACGTAAGTTTTTATCTTCACCACAATTAAAGAGAAAAGATAAAACTGAATTGTGCTTCTCTTTCTCGTTCTTCGTCTTGTGGAAGATCAAATACAGATGACTAAAGTGCTTTTCTCTTTCAGTTATTCACATAAAGAGTTCTAAAGTCATTCTTTGTACTTGGCATTCCCAACCTCCTCCGTTAGTTGCAAAACTGTGCAACATTTGCCATATCACTCCTGCAAAATTCTCTATCTCGTCCCTCCACCTTTTGAATTAACCCAAATTAAACAATTGGCGTTATTCATTTATTTTGTCCTGACTAACGCCACTTGAGGAGCAGACTCTACGAAAGATGGGGCTATGAATAACTGCGGTTTGTGGAGAGTGTGTTGACATGAGTAAATGTAACATGCATAAACATGTTTGTGGGACCCCAAAATCGCACATTATCGCAAATAACGCTCAAACATTTAATGTAAATAAAGACGAGGTGGACTGAAGAGGAGGTAGGTAATCCACAAGATCAGCATACAAATATTTTCAGAGTCCTGAAGTTTTCCTTAAGCTGAATAAAATCACCTGGTGGCGAACAGAATAATTAAACAAATCAAGGAAAGTACCCAAGAGGTTAGTCGATATTTTACCAAATTTTCAGAATTTAGAAAATTTCCCTTAGCTGCATAAAAGTACCTGGCAGCTGATGAAAGAAACTGTGTTCACCTCCATTAGACCATAGCTTGGAAACGAGTTTAGTTAATTAACTAATTAACTGATTAGTAGACTCAGGGTTTCTTGCATTAACCATCTAGATCTCAAAATCAATATCCCAGACACCGAATGCCAACCACAGCGCTGCGTCTTGAGCCAGCTGTAGTTACCACCTCAATATGTAATTCTTATAATTAATTTCTCATGATACATATGTGCATTAATTAATGGGACAGTTTCAACAAAGCTTCCTATGACTTTTATCCGCGTTCGAATCCCGAAACCCGTGCATATTGAGGAAAGGTGACGACCTTGACCGTAGCTAAGCTCCTCCTGTCGGAATCTCGTCCTCAATGTTTTTACAATAAAACTCCAAACCAACAACTGTGTTCAACATCGTTCATCAAAGTTTCATGTTGCCAAAACACTGCACATGCAACATTGAATTGAACACTTATATGGAGTGGCAATTGTTCTGTTGCATATGATATTGCAAGCAGAATCATGTTGTTTTAATATTTTTCTTGAATGTGGTATTTGCTATGTCTCTCTTAGATTCTAGGCCACCATGAACTCGTTGGCGTGCGTATATATATATATACATATATATATATATATATATATATATATATATAAACAAATAAATAGGAAAAATAAATAAATAAATAAAAATTAATAGATAAATAATGATAGTAGTAGTAATAATGATGATGACAATGAAATAATAATAATAATAATAATAATGATAATAATAATAATGATAATAATAATAATAATAATAATAATAATAATAATAATAATAATAATAATAACAATAACAATAATAATAACAATAATAAAATAGA
>NC_134818.1:16358401-16360901 GCF_046742065.1 Oratosquilla oratoria | reverse complement strand
GTCCCGTTTTTATCGCCTCTTTACGGTTCAAGTGGGAATACTTGCTGGCAATATTCTATCCCCCACCATAGAGTAGGCTTAGGCGAAAAAAGGAAATGAATATTCAGAGAAATGGTTCAGGACAGTAACAAGGGGTTGGGGGACAGCATAACTAAGGGACAGTCGCAGTATAATATAAGTGTCATCATTTTCTGAGAACAGAGTCCTCCTCTATCATAGACCATATACACCCTAAAGTATCAACTGCATGCTACTTTGTCACAACAACATGTAGCCAATACCCCAAATAAACAGACAAATTAATAGACAAACAAATAATTCAATAAATAACTAAATAAATAAGCAAATAAATAAATGCAAAAATAGCAAGATAAACAAATAAACAAGTAAATCAAAACACTGCAACGACCAAAGACGGTGGTGCGCCTTGGGACAGATTCAGAAGATATTCATCGACTCAAGATCTAACTTGATCCCTCCTGCATTAATTTGCTCAATATGCATATGTGCATACATGAATAAACATAGACGTTGAAATGATCACATGCCAAAGGGTGATACAGTATCAAAGGGGAGAGATGTAAAACGTATCTATGCTAAGTGTAATAAGTGATTAGATAGATAGATGAACAAATTATGAGAATATACGATATATATATATATATATATATATATATATATATATATATATATATATATATATACATACATATATTGCCCTAACGTTTCGACCAACTTGGTCTTCTTCAACTTGGTCCTCTGAAGAAGACACAGTTGTTCGAAACGTTGGGGCAATAAACTCTATTTCCCAACACATCTTCGTTTGCCCTTCCCCACCCTTTTCTCTCTCATTTGTATGAAATAATTTTCAAATATATATATATATATATATATATATATATATATATATATACACACGCGCGCCGAAAAAACACAAGGAAAATAACAGAAGGGAGACCGAGCGCTTTCGCCTATTCAGACATTTTCAAGGTGACGAAAGCGCTCGGTTGCCTTTCTGTGGTTTTTCTGCCTATTAGAATCACGCGTTCAAGTGATTTCTTTTGCATATATATATATATATATGTGTGTGTGTGTGTGTGTGTGTGTGTGTGTGTGTGTGTACGACACACACACACTAACACTAACACGTCGTTGAAGACGACAATGATAACGACGGAGACGACGACTACTGCACAAGATGGATGAGAGCCCGGCATCAAATTGAGCCTCACCAAGGTTGCCAACATTCAGCACACCTGGGCCTGATAAAAAAAAAAAAAAAAAAAAAAAAAAAAAGAGACTTATAACCCAGTGGCGTCACCATTACACTATATTCAACCAACAAACTCTTACGCATTTTACAAGCTATGTACACCCCTATTATGACGTCGATGATGACGTAAGACCCACTACAGTAATTTCTTACCATAGAATGGCTTGCGGGATACTGACCAGATCGATATTGCAAAGAAATTGGAATTTCATCTAAAAATATTTCCAAATTACAACTTACTTTCTTATTCCCGTTCGTAAGACTGGATCTGAACGAGAAAGATCAAACACGTGATGAGAAAATTTCAAAAACAAAATTTATTGAAAAAAAAAGTGTCGAATCAAGGTAATTAGTATCAACACGGGAAGACGCCAGAATAATATTGAACTAAGCCATTTTAGCTAAAAATGAGTAAATCAACAGATGATAAGAGCATTGCGGGGTGGAAGCGAAGGGGGAATTGACAAATGTTCTGGAAAATGCAACACTGAAATACAAACGGAACCCTCCTTCCAACGCTCCTAATTCAATGTAAAACACGAAAGCACCAATAAAAATCACGATAGAGGAAACGAGAAGAAGCATTAAGTGTGATGGAAGTGCTCGAGAAACGAAGAGGGGAGTTGAAAGATAACGGTAGAGATTGTAAACATATAGAATCAGATAAATATCAGTACACAGAGTGAATATGAAAAGTACGAAATGAATCACCAATTAACTTAACCTCCTTTTCTTCAGGGACATTCTCTCAAATTGAGCAAAATTACCCAGCGTTAGCCAAAATAAAGTCTACAAAGTACATCATCTCAAAAAAAGAATTAGGCCTTGCTCACACTAGCGGTCTGAACCGCACGTGAACCGTGGCGGTACCAACATAGTGAAGGAAAAACTGCGCGGTTATGTGTGAACGACTTTTATCTATTTGCACTGCAGTTGAACCGCCGCGCTCTGAACCGCGGCGATTGAAACCACAAGTGTGAACAGGGAATAATTGACCTACTTATCTCAATGATGTGCTTGATCAAATTATACAACTTGACTTCAAGTGATTTTATTCAGATTAGGAAGGAGTATGAATGGCTTAAGACTTTGTACCTCCATAACTTTTGATGAAATATTCCATTCGTAAGGACGAACAGAGTGAGAGGAACATCGAGAAGGCCATCAGCTTTTAAAGGATTACTGCTCTGACCGAAAACAGTTGCAAAAATTCATTGTACACTTAAC
>NC_134818.1:16343401-16353401 GCF_046742065.1 Oratosquilla oratoria | reverse complement strand
AAGAAGAGGAGGTGGGAGAAGAGGAGACGAAAGATGATGAAGAAGAGGAGGAAGAGGAAGTGAAGGACGATGAGCAAGAGAAGAAAGATGATGATGAGGAATAAGAAGAAGAAGAGGAGGAAGAAGGGAAGAAAGAAAAGAAGAAAGATGAAAAGGAGGAGAAAGATGAATATAAGGAAGAAGAGAAAGAGGGGGAGGAAGGGGAGGAAGAGAAAATAAAAGATGAATAGGGGGAGTGTTACCAGTGGAGTCCACCACAGCTCGGGTCTGGGACCCTTATTGTTCACTGTTTATATAAACAACCTGTACAATGGGTTTAATAATGATGCTAGTAAGTTTGCTAATTACACTAAAATAGGACGCCATGTTAGGCACGATCATAGTACGTTGTTTACATAATCGGTGAAATGGTAGATGGACTACGATATCTCAAAGTGAAATGTGTAAATGAAGAGGAAGATGAAGAAGAAAAGTGAGTAGGATTAAAAGTACATGACGGGAAAGTGTGGTGGGGTCATCAAGTAGTTTCCGAAAACGGGAACGCGAGAGAACTGACCCGCTCTAGATATGGGTCGTTCAAGGTCGGTCGCATATCTAGGTCAACGTCCAACCCTTGTGTACAGTCGCCTACACAGAGACTGTGGAGGCGCTGGTCGTGACGAACTTCGTCTAAGGCCGGCAAGCTTTTATCTATCTCTTTCAGTAAGGTGATACATATTTTAGGATTTTATTTTGAATTCCGTCAGCTGGGTCATATACACATACAGACAGACAGACAGACAGACAATCACACACACATACATACACACACACACACACACACACACACACATACACACACACAGACACACGCACATACACACACACACAAACATACACACGCACACACACACACACACACACACACACACACACACACACACACACACACACACACACACACACACACACACACACACAAATATATATATATATATATATATATATATATATATATATATATATATATATATATATATATATTTATTGCCCCGGAGCATTAATTGAAAGGGTTTTCACAATGCCACTCAATTATAGTATGTCTGAAAAGATCAAGTGAGAAAAAGTCATATACAGTTTAAGGGAAAGGTTTCCCATGAGAAACAGTCTGTTTATCTTATCTTGGCAGAGTTTAATTGGAGAGAAATATATCATATTTGCTAGTTACACATTCGGATGCGTCAACAAGATTAATGAAAAAAAAATATGAAAGAGTAAACTTAATGAGATTTAGTATTTTCAAATTAACAAATTAAGGAAAAGAGCGAAGTAAAGCTATGCTAAGTCAAGTTAAACAAATTACGCGAGTTAGGTTTGAAGATATGACATCCGGTCCGGCAGGAACGGAATTGTATCTGTCAAGGTAGAACAAATAATGAAGTCACGTGTTCATGAGGAAAATGTGATAACGCGAGTGTATTGTGCTTTATAATGAGTCAAGAAGATGCAGAGCAAAACAGAGACCATAGCAGAGGGAATGGAGGTAGCTGGAGGGGAGAGATGAAGTCACAAGTGGAGGGAAATGCGAGGTGAGGAACTGGTGTGCAAGTGAAGGGAGATGATGGGAAGGGTGAGCGACTCAAGTAGACAGTGATAGAGTGAAGGGAATGGCTTCCACATAAAGACATTTGGAGGGGAGTGAATTGTTTGTAAATGGAGGTAGATGGAGGGGAGAGAATGGATTTCAAATGGAGGGAGATGGAGCGAGGAGGATGGATATCAAATGGCGAGAGATGGAGGGGAGATATCATGCTTCAATTAGAGGGAGACAGAAGGGAGAGAAAGGAGAGTAAATGGAGGGAAAGTATGGGGTCCCATAGTCATATAACAGCTCCACACCCACTTTATTCACAGGAGGGTCATGCATTAATCTTATCACATTTATGTTATGCATGAACAGCATTTAGTCTTCATATTTAACCCCTTTGTCACGTTGAAGTCTCCGAAGTCGAGTAAAATTGTCTGGCGTCAGAGTTGGTTCGGTCAGACAAGCTCAACACCTTAAATACAGTGACAACCCTTGAGGTGAAATATTGGTTATGGTAATCTCTCCTTTGTCAGAATAATTTCTATGGAGCCCTGCACCTTATTGAAAAGGTTGATCAAAAGTCTTGAAATCTTTGTTGTAGTGACGACCCCACAAATGAATAAAATAATCTGGCATTAGTGAAAGGGAAATGGACATAACTGGCGCCAGAGCATAGGAAATGAATACCTAAAGACTGATGCATAGTAAATAATTGTCAAAGAGTGTACACTACGAGTATCATATGATAAGGTTGCATGAGGTACAGCCAATACACAGAACACGAGTACCTATACTAAAGGCGCGAAGAAAATAGGAGAGAGAGAGAGAGAGAGAGAGAGAGAGAGAGAGAGAGAGAGAGAGAGAGAGAGAGAGAGAGACAGAGAGAGAGAGACAGGGACAGAGAGAGACAGAGAGAGAGAGAGAACGTGTGTGTGGTGTGTGTGTGTGTGTGTGTGTGTGTGTGTGTGTGTGTGTGTGTGTGTGTGTGTGTGTGTGTGTGTGTGTGTGTGTGTGTGTGTGTGTGTGTCTGTGTGTGTGTGTCTGTGTGTGTGTGTGTCTGTGTGTGTGTCTGTGTGCGTGTGTGTCTGTGTGTGTGTGTCTGTATGTGTGTGTGTTTCAAGTCAGAATGCACCGCGGTTCAAAATATTTGGACGCTGTGTGGGAGGGGAACAAGGGAAAAGACTGGTGAGGACACAGGACTGGCTGCCTGTGGTGAAAAACACAACAGACACAGGTAGAGTCGTTGGTCTTCCTCCTTTACCTCCCTTCCTTCATGTCTCCCTCTCTCCTTCTTTTCCTTCCTCCCTCTTCCCTTTTCTCATTATCTCCATAGATATTTCTCTCGTCCTCTGCCCCCTCTCTCCCACCTTCTCCAGTCCCGATTCTTAACTAACCTGCTTTTTCCCTTTCTCTCTCTCTCATTTCCACCTTCCCTTCCTCTCTCCTTTCCTGCCTTCCTCCCTCCACTCTTCCATCATTTCCCACTGCCTTACCTACTTCCCTCTTGCCTTACTTCCCTCCCGCTCCCTCCCTCCTCCTACCTCTTCTCCCTTTCTCTCTCCTCTTGCTCCCTCCTAGTATCTCACCCACCATGGAACAAGAGAGGCAATCTGTTCCTTTCTCTGTTCCTTCCTCTCTTTCGTATACGAATGGCAGGGCGAGAAGGCAGGCAGCCTGACAGGCCGGGCCTTGTCTGAAAAAGCGCCTCAACACGGCCGAGGACGACAAACAACAGGGAAAAATAGAAAATGTACGCCATAAAAAATCATCTCCGAAAAAAAAAAGGGCATGAAATGGTTGGTGCCATGGAAACACCACAGAGGGTGTGAGGAGGGAGGGAAGGAGGGAAGGAAGGAGGGAGGGAGGGAGGGAGGGAGGGAGGGAGGGAGGGAGGGAAGGAGGGAGGGAGGGAAGGAGGGAGGAAAAGAAAATAAGAGAGAAATGAGAGTAAGAAATGGGTAGAAAGAGAGAAAAGTAAAAAATATAAAGGATAATGAAAATATATTAAGAATATATCTAAAGAGAAAAAAGGACAGGAAAAGGAGGAGGAATAGAGAGTAAACACAAACAAGTCAAAAGAATCGAAACTAAGTGACAGAGACGAAGTAAGAAAGATGTGAAAGAAAACGGAGCTGGCGCGAAGAAAAGAAGAATTGGGACATGAAAACGGGACGTCAGGCGAGGTCCAATCAGAGGAGGAGGAGGGGGAGGTGGAGAAGGAGGGGAGGCGGTGGAGCTGGAAGACGAGGAGGAGTAGTAGGAGGAATCCACATCACTAGTGACATCACAGAAGAAGCTGCGACGAAGATGGACCACCTACAACGAAGAAAACATCAAGAGTGAGAGAGAAATTGATGACGAACGACGAGTACGATGATGACGATGACGGCGATGATGGTGACAGAAATGTTGGTGATGGGAGTGGTGGAAGTAAAAGAGAAAATGCAAGAAAAGGGTAAATAAATGTTGGCGAAGAAAGAGAAAATACTGAAGAAGAAGTGATGGAGAAGTATTACTTTTGATGAGACTGGTGGAGAGCAGAACCTAAGGTAGTGACGATGAAAAGAAGAACAAAAGGATGAGGTAGGAGGGTGAGAGGGTGTGAGGAGAAGAAGGGAGAGGGAGAGGAGGAGGAGGAGGAGGAGGAGAGGGAAAAGAGAGGAGGAAGGGAGAGGGAGAAAGAAAATGAGAGGAGGAGGGGATGGGAGTCGGTAAAGTAAGGGGTGAAACGAAATGAGGGAAGAGGAGGCGGGTAAGGGAACGAGAAGAACAGGAGGAAGATAGAGATGTGAAAGAGGGGAGGGGTGGAGGGAAAGATGATGAGGAGGGTAGGAAAGGGATAGGAGAAGGACAAGTGGAGGAGAAAGAGAGGGAGGAGATGATGAGAAGGAAGAGTAGGAGGAGGAGGAGTAGGAGTAGGAGGGAAAGGAGATGGAGGGGGAAAAGGGGGAGGAAGAGGAGGCAAGACGTCACTCGCCACATTACTGTGGACAGCTTGATTCCTTCAATACGGTGGTATACTATATCACCATTGTTCCGGCTGAGTCCGGGCAATACTATACAGCTGAGGGGACGATTTCCGGGTCGAGGGTGTATCAATCTATCCCGACATCCATTCCATCCGGGGTGCGTCCCCTCCTCTGAACAAAATTGCCTGTTATTAGCCAGAACAAAGTTGTTGAAGTTCGTCACCCTCTTGAAGATTTCAGCCGGGATTAAAGTGGCGGGATTGACTCTTTAAAGAGAAATTAAAGAGGTGAAGGACTTGAACTAATCAGAGGAAACATATAAAATTATGTCACTCGAACGAAATGAACGAGTTAATATTTAATTGCCTTTGGACGACATTACCTAATAATAATGATGATGATGATGATGATGATGATAATGATGATGATAAAAATTAGATTGATGATGGTAAAAAATTATAATAAAATGATGATGATGATGATGATGATGATGATGATGATGATGATGATGATGATGATGATGATGATGATGATGATAATGATGATAATAAAATTATAATGGTGATGATAACAAAAATCATAATGATGATTATAATAGAAAATCATAACTATGATGATGATAATAGAATTATGATGATAATAGTAAATGGTAATGATAATGATAATGATAATGATAAAAATTATGATGATAATAGCAAATGGTAATGATAATGATAATGATAAAAAATTATGAAGATAATAATGAGGATAAAATGGTAATGGTGATGATAAAAATTATAATGATGATAAAAAATAATGGAAATCATGGTAATAGAAATTATAATGATGATCATAAAGAAAATTATAACGATGATGATGACAATACTTATAATGATGATAGTGAAAAATGATAATGATGATAATCATAAAAACGATGACGATGATAATTACGATAATGATGATGACAACGATAACAATAATAATGACAACCACAATAACAACAATATTAGTAATAACACTAATGATGATGATGATAATAATGATAATAATAATAATAATAATAATAATAATGATAATAATGATAATAATGATGATAATAATGATGATAATAATGATAAAAATAATAATAATAATAATAATAATAATAATAATAATAATAATAACAATACATACATACATATACCAAGGCTTTTTCCCCCTTCCAAGGGAGGTAGCCAAAAAGGGAAAGGCATAAAAACACTCCCACCCATTTCATCCCTAAATACACTCCACACCCCTCCCACCCTTCCTCTCATCTGAGCACCTCCTGGATGACGGGTCATCCCTGCACCCTGCCCACCGCCCTGGGTCAGAAGCAGTGTCGCAAGACACAGTACATCCACAGCAAGGCCGCTTCATTTAATCGGCGACCCCCCCTCTCCGTCCCCCTTTGCATATAAGGCGAGGACGGGGAGAAATCCCTTCGGGCTGCGTCAAATTTACTCACACATACTACCCCCCCCCCCCCCATTCCTCCTCATGCAGTCACAACATCATCCTTATACAACCATTCTCCACTCACCTCTGTCTTCCGTCCTCTCCCTTCCTTCCTCAACAGACATTCCCCTCTTCCCCAAAGCCCCCTTCACCCCATCCATCCACCTCATCCTAGGACGTCCCCTCATGTTCACTCCCTCCACATCCTAGTAACCTCCACCATACTTCTCAGACACCTCATCTCAAACACATTCAAACTCCTTCTCTCTTCTTCTCTTATGTTCCACGTTTCTGCCCCATACAGTGCTGTTGGCACAATCACTCCTTCATACAGTCTCCTCTTCGCATCCATTCCCAAATGTCTATTCCTCATTACACTCTTTAAACCACCAAGGCATTTACTCGCTTCTCTCAATCTACATTCTACCTCCACCTTCACTCCACCTTTTCCTGCTACACTTGCACCCAAGTATCTAAAACTATCCACTTCCTCCAGTCGCTCTCCCTTAATGTTCACTTCCAGTCTACTGCCACTTTCACCCCTTGTACATCTCATCACCTTACTTTTACCCACATTTATCTTTAGCTTTCTTCTATCACATACTCTCCCAAACTCTGCCACCAGCTTCCTCAATCCCTCCTCTGACCCTGCCACAATAATAACAAAAATGATAACAATAATAACAACAATAACAATAATAACAATAATAACAATAACAACAATAACAATAATAACAACAATAACAACAATAGTAACAACAATAACAATAGTAACAATAGTAATGATAATAATGATAGTAACGATAATAATGATAGTAATGATAATAATGATAGTAATAATTATCATTAATAACAGTAATAATAATAATAACAATAATAAAAATAATTATTAATAACAATAATAATAATAATAATAATAATAATAATAATAATAAATAATAATAATAATAATAATTAATAACATTAATGATAATGCTAATAATAATAATGATAATAACAATGATGATAATAATAATGATAATAATGATGATAATTATAATGATAATAACAATGATAATAATAATGAATATGATGATGATGATGATGATGATGATGATGATGATGATGATGGTGATGATGATGATGATGATGATGATGATGATGATGATGATATTATGATAATACTGGTAACAACAACAATAATAATGACGATAACCATAATATTATCATCTTTAATGAAAGAATTATTTATAGCAATGAAAATGCACTTAAGAGAGTAACAATAATAACAATTGTGATGATGAATCGGTTTTACGTCACGAACTACCTTGTTCAGGGTCAAGGAGTTTGTTTTTGACGGTCGGGGTTCCAAATACTCACGGTACGATAACAAATCAATTGATTGACACAAAAATTCTTGGATAAGACTATTTTTACAAAGGAGAAGGGCTGTGTCTAAACAAGACTCAATAAACAAATCTCAGGTCCTTTTAATCTGATCTAATTGTAGTTCACCACGAAAGCAAGTCACGTGATCTATCTGGCATCTGTCGGGAGTTCGTGCGCGGGCCACCCACATCACCTCTCCTTGTCGTCTCTTCGAGGTGCTTCTTAACCCACTCGACCATTCACATCATATCTCCTCTATTTCTTCCGAGACAAAAAAAAAAAAAAAAAAAAAAAAAAAAAAAAAAAAAAAAAAAAAAAAAAAAAAAAAAAAAAAAAAAAAAAAAAAAAAAAAAAAAAAAAAATCGTGCTTCAAAGGTTCTCTCTCTCTCTCTCTCTCTCTCTCTCTCTCTCTCTCCTTCCTTCCATTCCGCTTCCCTCGTACTCATTATATCTCCTTTCAGCAATTTTTATAACACCCTCTCCTTCCCCTTCCTTTCCTTTCCTCCTCCTCTTTCCCCTTATCCCTCTCCATTTCATCCCACTCATTTTATCTCCCCTTTCCATCTCTGTCTACAAAGCCTTTCCTCTTCTCTCCCCACCTCCATTTTTACCCATTCCCTCCATTGATCTTTCTCCCTTTTTATGCCACGTCACTTTTATAACCACTCCTCCCTTCCTTCGTTCCCCTCCCATCCCTATCCCTCCCCTTCCCTCACAATCCCTCCCCACCCCTCCCTCTCCCCACACTTTCTTTTCCTTTCCCCCTTCCTCCTCTCCCTCTCACCCCTCCTGTGCCTCCTTTTATGCCAACCCTCCTCCTCCTAATCAAAATCCCTCCCACCATCTTTTGAGGCACTTACTCATTTTTCTCTTCTTCTTCACCCTCCCTCGAATCCCATCTTAACCCTTTGGTCCATCAAACCATACTTTAGATATTTTGTTTTAACTGACGGTAGGCGACTATATTCACCCCAAAGGAACCTTGGACCTCACGGGGTTTAGACTCCTCAACATCGTGATGCTCCCTCTGGTTTCAGAAAAAAAGAAGTCCGAAGAGGACACTGCCGTACCAGATGATTAGCATGGGTCTCTGTACTTCCTCGGTCTCGCGCCGAGGAGGTAAGAACCCTTCGACTGATCATTTTATTCAACCGAGTGAAGGACCCCGTGGTAAAATTGTTTGCCTTATTCACCTTTCCTCCCCTCCGTACCTTCACCTATTCCCGTCCCTTCGTCCTATTCTGACCAGTTCATCTCTTCATAGACCTTCACAGTTCCCATTCCCTTACCTTAAAAAAAAAAAAGTCCCTCCACCAAAATTAGCCTCAGATCCCCTTAAGCCCTCCGTCACACATTCAAGATTCTCGTCAAATGTTGTGAATTTGAAAAGAGGGAAGACGACTTCGCTTACGGTATTTTAGGCGTCCCTAAGGACACTTCAACAATGTGTCTGATATTCGTATAGGTTTAACTTTAGTTCTTCAATCAGCTTCTCACTATATGACGCAAAGGTGATTTGAGATGTGGCGATTCGAAAAATAGAATATTGTAACCTAAGTCGTTTTTATTCAAGCGAACTCGAGTCACGTAGGTGTGACAGGGGCTTCACAGCCGTGGTATCAATGTCCACTACTACTGCATCCGCCCCAGGAAACGTGGCAGCCTCGCCATCCCCCTCTGGTCAATCCCTACGTCCCTTCCAGGGGCCTCCGGGCTCCCTCTCCCTGTGAAGCTCGACCCAAAGGGCGCAGCGGCTTTGATCGTCATCTGGAGGTCTTCAGAGTCTCGAGTTCGCCGCTTCATTATTGTGACGTCATTTCTGGGTTTTCTTCTGGATAATACTTGAGAATTCTAATCATCAAGAGAGACCGACTTGAAGCAAAGTAGGATCTCAAATAAAAAAAGACCTTATTCTGTTCTCAACTTGCCCTCCCAGGTGAATAGAACAGACTAGCAACAGCCAGAATAACACCTGCGACTGGCGTCACCGACTTGAAGCAGTTGAAGATGAAATTGAGTTCCGATATATGGTGTACATACATGCATACATACAGATATATACATACATACACAAGTACACACATTCACAAATACACACACACACACACACACACACACACACACACACACACACACACACACACACACATACAAACATACAAACACACATACACGCACATGCACACATTACATTAATGTACACATGCTGACACGAGCTTGTACATGATGTCGTACAAGATACGGTCATATAATCACCGAAAGGCGTGTGGTCGCTGGTCAGCTTGATCAAAAAGGGATTTGTAGTCGAGGTGGTAGTGGGTGTGGTGAGGGTGGTGGTGATGGAGGGGTGGTGGTGTTGGTGGGGGTGGTGGTGGTGGTAACGGTGTTGTCTCAGAGGGTGGTGCCATAGCGTTGATGGTGGTGTCAAGGTGACACGTTGACTTGAAAGGTGACGGTGATGATGACTTTGACGGTGACGATGATGGTCATGACAGTGGAAGTGGGAACGGTGGTGATGTGGTGGTGGTAATAGTAGTAGTGACAGTGATAGTACCAGTGCCGGTGACGGCTGTGACGGACAAGGCAAAGTAGAAGATCGTGACGATGGTGCTCGTGAATGTTGGAGAGAGAAAAAAAGAAT
>NC_134818.1:16330901-16333401 GCF_046742065.1 Oratosquilla oratoria | reverse complement strand
TATGAGTGAGAAAGAAACTTAAGAAATTGCTAGTCACAAATATATTTTTCATCCGAATATATTCATGAATTTTTGTGTGGATAACGCTGGACGATTTTATTCAACTGACGAATGCACTCGAGCCTAAACGGTTGCTATGGCAACTGCCTATCTGGCCCTGAGAACCTCCTGCTTCCTTTTTTTTTTTTTTTTTTTTTTTTTTTTTTTTTTTTTTTTTTTTTTTTTTTTTTTTTTTTTTTTTTGTCTTTGGACATTTTGACCCCAGTCACCCATAAACGCAACCAATCGTGACCTACTTGCTTGCGTCGATGTGAAGCTCCTCGTATTGCTACAGTTTACTTTGATCTAGTAATGGGATGATGAAAAACACATGAAACGAATAAAATCGCTTCATCTGAGACTTTAAAGTAGATAGTTTGAGGAGAGTGATTTAATACTGACTGATACTAAATAGGAGCTATGCAATTGTCTTCTATTGTTGAGTAACTATTTCTGTAGACAAAAAATTCTTTTATAAGCAACTGACCTTTTGCAACACAGAAACGTTAATGCATAATTCTGATATGTCATTGTTCAGGAACGTTTGTCAGCAAAAGTACAAAAGAACATTTTCATGAAATGATCCAACGGTTCCTGTACTTGTTGCACGGCAATATATATATACATACATACGCACACACACACACACACACACACACACACACACACACACACACACACACACACACACACACACACACACACACACACACACACATATATATATATATATATATATATTGTGTGTGTGTGTGTGTGTGTGTGTGTGTGTGTGTGTGTGTGTGTGTGTGTGTGCGCGCGTGAGTGTACGTGAGTGTGTGTGCATTCACCATGGTCTTTTTTGGATCACGTGTTGGACTCGCGATCGACAGCTATTTCCCTCCCGGAAGAGAACTCAGAGCTCGTATGACCGATCTATGGGTAATGCTGCATACACACACCCAACTCCCACGAGAGTTGGAGTAACGACTCGAGGCGCAATGATACTGAAATTATTTCAGCCCTGGGCAGGATTCGAACCCGGACCGCCGTAGTGACAGTCGGGGACTATCAACCGCGCCACCGAGTCGTGTTTGTGTGTGTGTGTGTGTGTGTGTGTGTGTGTGTGTGTGTGTGTGTGTGTGTGTGTGTGTGTGTGTGTGTGTGTGTGTGTGTGTAAACACAGCCAGTGCTCAAGATTGCCAAAAGGATATAAACGTCTTTAAGCTACAGTCCATATCGACAGTAACAACCTACATGTATGTATAAATATGTATTCCTTCATTTCCTGTTTTATTTTTCCCTCCCGTTGTAGCATTTGTATGAAGTATATCCAAATGCAGACCCTTTAGGTTGACTGATTTTTACATTTTCGCGCACGAATGTTCTTTATCCCGACAGAAATTAATTTAAATTCCATTTCGATATATCAAAAAGAAAAAAAAAAAACTTGCAACATGGACAAAATATTATTTTAGTGGGGATGAATCACGCAGAAAACTAATTTGCTTTCCTACAGAAGAGGAAAACAAAACTTGCTTTCCATGAGGATGTGACGAGAACATAGTCCGCATAGTCCCCACAGCCATGTTCCTGCCGAGACACGTGACCCACGTTGGTCACGTGATTCCCTCGTCACCGCTCCTCGCCCAGCCCCCATCTCGCCTGCCCACACGCCCTCTCTCACACGCCTACTCTCACCTTCAGGAGAAGACAGACACTCTCTTCCAGTAGTGTCAAATTCAGCACTCATGTTGTCTTTTGTTCACAATTCTATTTCATCTTTGAATTACAACAAGCGTTTAATAATGTGTGTGCTGGCTTCCGTGCGTGCATAAATGCATGTATGTGCGTGGTGTCCGTGCGTGCATGCATACATGTATGTACGTGTATGCATGTGCACGCCCGTTCATGTTTGTGGTGAACACATCCACACATTATTCGCCACGTGCGTATTTGTACATATTTATAGACATTCAGAGATATTTCCAAACAAATGATTGCTACCTCCGATTGGAACTTGGTGTGCAATGGATTTCCGATACGTAATATCCTCCTGCTCATTCCATACACGACCCTCCTCCTCCTCCTCCTCCCCTTCCAATCCTCCTCCTCCTCCTCTTCCTCCTCTTCTTCCTCCTCCTCCTTCTCCTCCATTTTAAGAGCCGGGCTTTTCCTTCATTTTCCGTTGTCCTTGTTCACTCTCACGAAGACCTTTTCCAGCACTCTCGAACTTTTGTTTACGAACTCCCACGAGTAAGAGTTCGACAGTCAGTAGGTTCTCCAGCTGCTTTTGTTTTGGAAACAGTCGATCTTTACTTTAAGTTTACATCGATTTTTTTCATGACTGATCTTACTGATTCTCAAGAAAATATATCTTTTAGTACAATCAAGACTAACTAAAATTTTGCAAGGTAATTACAACATATAAATGAATAAATAAATAAATAGATAAATGAACAAACGAATAAAAGAATAAATG
>NC_134818.1:16318401-16325901 GCF_046742065.1 Oratosquilla oratoria | reverse complement strand
CAGCCAAACATCTAATTGATTGTCTGGTTCTCTCTCTCCATTTTCCCTTTCACACTTCCCATTCTCCTCTCCTCCATTTGCTGGATCCTCTGTTTACGTTGCTGGCACTCCTCTCTTCCGTTTTCTGAGGCCTCTGTTTGACTTCCTGGTCCACAGCATTTCGTTTTCTAAGTCAAGGTGTTTGCTGACTCGTCCTACACTTCCTGCACGATTCTCTCTCTGTCTCTCTCTCTCCCTCCCTCCCCTCTCTCTCTCTCTCTCTCTCTCTCTCTCTCTCTCTCTCTCTCTCTCTCTCTCTCTCTCTCTCTCTCTCTCTCTCTCTCTCTCTCTCTCTCTCTCTCCATCTTTCCCTCTCCCTCTCTGATATATACCTGTTTTCATTTCTATCAGTTGCTCTCTTTCACTTTCCTTACATCTCCCTTTCCATTTCCCTCTCCATTTCTCTTTTTCTCTCCATCTCTTTTTGTCTCTATTCCAGCTGTCTTCCATAACATAACCTCTCTTACCCCTTGTGTCTCTTTCCTTCTGTTACTCTCTCTCCTTGTCTCACTCACTTCCTCTGTCACTTTCAACTTTTATTCCATTCTCCATTTGTCATTCTCTCCTTTCTCTTTTCCTTCCTCTGTATCTCTTTTCCTTTACCTCTCTCTTCACTGCTCTTCATTGTTCATTTGACCTCGAATGATCAGTCCTTTGCAGTTGTTGTCTATTCTTACTCCAACCTCCTCCTCCACCTTCCCCTTGCCTTCCCACTCCCACGCTCTCGTCCCACGTTCTCGTCCCCCTCCTCCTCCTCTTCCTCCTCTTATTCCTCTCCTCCTCCTCCTCCTCTTCCTCCTCCTCCTACTCACTCCATCCGCCGACCACCATTCATTTCCCCGAACCAAATTGATCAGACCACTTTACTTGTTTTCCTGATTCCTCATGTCCTTCTATTTCTCTCCTGTCTCTGTCCACTCTCCTGCTTCCTTTGCTCTGGATTATCATTCACCTCATTACCTCCTATAGCCCCGATTACTTCTCTTCTCTACACAACGACTCGGCTACATACACTCTACTAATCCCGCCAAACAGATATCCTCTCTTCTCTTCACCTACTCTTTGTCTCTCCTTTTGTATACCTGATTGGTAATTTTTTATTTATTATTCTTCCCACCAATTTCCTTTTTTTTCTTTTTTAACTCTATTCATTGCCTTCTAAGTTATCTCTCGATATTTCTATAATTTCTCTTTCTGTCATATTATTTCTCTCTTTTATAATTTTTGTCTCTATACCTCTGTCCACTTCTCTTTCTCTCTGCCAATCTGTTTATCTCTCCGTCTACATACCTATCTGTCTATTCCTTTGATATTTCCTTCATCTCTTTTTTCCTGTCCCATTTTTTCCCACGCTATTCGCTTCTCATCCATATGTATGCGTCTTTATTTCTTGCCATCCAATTACTGTTAATTTTTTCTTCTGTTCTCCTGTTTCTTCATAACATTCTCCTTAATTTGCTTATCTGATGTTTCCTTGATCTTTCTTATATTTCACTTTATTTCGTTCCCGCTCTGTCTTCAGGATTTTAGTCAAATGGGTCGCATCTGACAAGAAATGTTTGTATGTACTGGAGGTCTACTTCGGAGCTCGCCAAACACAACTGACATGACGGGAAAAGAAGACTGACTACAGCTACGCGTTGGCACGATGTTTGTTCCTTATCTCCGAATCTTTACCTTTTGTTTCGTAGTAACATCCGTCTGCAGCGACGGTCTCAGTTTATTTTATTCTGGTTAACGCCAAGAAATGTTTTTCAGCTCAGGGGGCGTTACTGTGATGGATACACAATAGCTCAGTTGGTAAAGCGGCGGGATGCTAAGCAGAATATCGCCGGTTCGAAGACCGCTTGGGCTAATTGTGTTTCGAGGCGTCGCTCGGCTGAATAAAATTAATCAAATGAGTAAAAGAAGAGGAGAGAAAAGCCATAAAATAGAGGAAAGAGAACACAAGGAGAGAGAACAGAAAAGGAGAAGGAGAGAAGATACATAACTGATGAAGGATGGACGAGGAGAGAGGGCAAAAAGTAAAGAATTGGAATGAGAGGTACAACGAGGATTAGGAGGGAAAAGATGATGAGGGTGAGGATGAGGTTGAGGAGGATAAGGGTGAAGATCAGGATGAGGATGAGGGTGATTTCATACACTGTAAATTCCGTAGACGGTTTGTGAACTTCATGGGCCCTACTCAAATGAAACAATAACCAAATAAACAAATGTGACACTCTATCAAAGGTTAAAATCTCAATTAATCCTTTTGACACAGGCGCAATCTATATAATTTATCTTGCTTTCCTTGGGTAATTTCGTCCAGTATAGCAAAATGGTTCAAGGTATCTCAATCTCCCCCTTTGCTACACTGATGTTGTGTACAGACTTTACAAAATACATTTTAAGGAAAAACAATACAAAGGGGTGACTTTAAAAATCTAAATATCTTTTTCCACCACTTCTCTTCCTCGTTCTCCCTTTAACCCTTTTTTAACTCTATACTCTGCTCCTTTAATCCATGAAAGCATTATGCTTATATCAAGTATACTGATAACAGCATATAATTTAATTGAAAATTTCTTATTTGTGGACAAAACATTGTAGAAACTATCGTGATTTATCATTCAGAACATTATTTCCGCATCAGACTATTTAATTCAACTTTGAAACCTCTATGCGATCCTTATTTTGTCTCCGTCTTTCTCTCCTCTTCCTCCTCCTCGTCTTCCTCGTCCTCTTGCTGAGCTATTTTTCACACTAACGATCATTAAATACCCTCATTTTCTATACCAATTTTCTTCTCACATCCTCCTTCCAATCCCGTCTTCCTTGCTTTCCCTCTCTCCTTCATCTCCTCGTTTATTCTTTTCCTCTCTTCCTTTCCCTCCTGTCGTCTTCCTTGCACCCTTCTTCCTCGCGTTCATATCACTCTGTAATGTTCATAACATTTCCCCCTCTTTTCCCCTCTTTCCACTTAAGGGCTTAACTTGCCTTTCTTCCGGTATCATAATTACCTCAACCTTCCAAGCCTCCCTCCCTCCCTCCCTTCTTCCTTCCCTCCCTCCCACCTCCTTCTCCTCTCCTCGTCACTCCCCCTCCCGTCCCATTCCACTTCGTTCTCCTAATTGCTCGCCTCCTCTCTCTACCACTCAAGTTCAAACTCTGTCCTTCCATTTTACACATTCACGCCTCCAGTCTCCTCTTTGATATCTCTTTACCGCCTTTCTTTCTCTCTATCCCTCCCACTCCCTCACCCCGATATCCTACCTCTTAATCCTACATTTGAGGTTTGCTCCCTGTTTTACCATCCTTCCTCTTCCCTATTCACATCCAATCTCCCGCTCCCATTTTTTCCTTTTATAATTATAATATCGTATCTACTATATCCCCATTTCGTCACTTTCCTACGTTCTTATGTTACCATTCCACCTCTATATTATCCATTTCATTACGGCTGACGACTTGCACATCTTTTTATTCAGACAAGGGAGCTTCCTGCACAGGGGTGGGACTGGTCACATAACAGGACATCTGCTTCCTTTATGTCCTTTTCCCCTTTCCTTCCCTGGAAAACGTCTTTCTAAACGCTTATTGTTTTACTTCCTTACTTCTTTACGGCCTACACAGCAATCCTCTTCCATTTATCTTTCCCCATGTTATCATTCCACCTTTTCTCCTCATTTGCATTTACCTTTCCTAAGTCTATTTACCAAAACCATTCCTTCTTTTCTCTCATATTCTGTCTTCTTTTCTTTCCTCTTTCCTTCTTTCCTTCCTTCCTTTAGTTCTTCCTTCCTTCAATCCTTATTTCCTTCCTTTCATCCTTCATTCCTTCCGTTCATCCTTCCTTCTTTTGTCCTTCCCTCCTTTCTTCCTTCTTCTTTCCTTCTTTCCTTACCTTTTTCTTTCTTTCCCTCTTTCCTTTCTTCCTTACCTTCTTTTCTTCTTTCCCTCTTTCTTCCTTTCCATCCTTCCTCTCCTTTCTTCCTACCTTCCTTCCTTATTTCTTCTTTCTTCCCTTCCTTTTTTATTTCCTTTCCTTCTCTCTTTACCTCCTTTATTCATTGCTATCTTATTGCCTTACCTCCTCAGTCTCCTTCTCGCCGGTACACACAAGAACCCAAAGAGAAATTGTGTCGTGCTAACAAGAAAATCGAACAATTAATTGGACAAAAAGAGGAGGATCGTTTGCGAGATGCCTAAGCAATTTGACCAACCGAGGAAAACCCTTTTTGATTTTGAGATCCTTCAGGTACGCATTAGAATAAAATCTTCAGTCTCACAATACTGATCACAGAAGAAAAAAAAGTAGAGGAGAAAGGGAAGTATGAAACAAATGGAAAATGTTAAGACCACACGAGTCACGGAAAGTCTTTTCAGGACAAAAGAGACCCAAAGACCAAAGTAAACAAGAAGAGTTTTGGACGAAGAGAAGGACTCAGGCAGACACTGTCTTGCAAACTTTTAGGCTCAGTGCAGACAAAACAAACTAACACAGAGATATCTTGAGCTTATAACATTTTACGGAAGAGAGAAACGATTAGCCAGTAAAGGACTTAACCATAAATGATACCTAATGGAATAGTTGCGAAGCTTTTCAGTCAATCTGATGAGAACTTGTTCAAAATCTAATCAAAGAAACAATACACTAAACGAATAAAGTAATAAAAGGATAGATAGATAAATAAATAAATACGTAAATATTAAACAAGTAAATAGATAAAGAGATAGATAGTCGGATAAACAAATAAATAAACAAACGAATGACAAAATAAACAAATGAATAAACAAACGAATGACAAAATAAACAAATAAATAAATAAGATAAATGAATGAATAAAACTAACTCTTTTATTACTGTGATGACAAATAAAACAGCCAGGCTGTAACAATAATGAAAGACCTGCCCATGACGCGATGGAAAAAGTGTCCACGTGGACTAGATGCATATTGCAACCTATCCATAAACGATAAACATTGATTACAATATACAAAATCAAGCTCTTAAGCCGAGACGCATCCAAGTGGGAATGAAGTTTCCTAATCAAAGTTATATTTTCTTCGACAAGAATAGTCTTATTATATTATATTTTCGTTAATAAATAGAGTCCGTTTTATTAATTTTTAACAAGACAAATCTAGATTGAAGAAGAAAACAAACAAGAACTGGTTTATCAAGAGTGTGGTTAACGAATGGAATAGATTTGGTAACCATGTAGTGAGCGCTGAAGCTATCGATTGTGTTAAGAGAAGGTTAGATAACTCTATGGATAGGGAGGAGAGGTAGTAATGGAGATGGAACTACCTAGTGTAGGCCTTATGGTCTCTTACAGTCTCCTTTATTCTTATGTTTTTAAAATTTTTCCTCCAGGAAAAGGCAAAGAATTTTGTCCATTGATCCAAGTGAGAAGGCTATTTTTCCAGAACCGTAGACAAAGGCAAGAAAATAATTAGAAAAATAAAATTAGTAAAAAAATGAAAGAATAAAAATCTCGTTCAAAATCTTCCAGTTAATTAACGAGGTTGTTAAGGCCATTGAAGAAATATTCTGGATTTTTTTTCAATACATGGATGGCCAATAGGTAATGTGAATAAGCAAGATGAAAATTAGAAAGACGAAGAAGATGAGGATTACAAACAATGTAGTTTAAGACGAAGTGCTCAAAGAATGTTTGGAAAGTGAAGTTTTTCACATTAAAAGTTGTTCTGGAGAGTAATCATACCTAATTGAAAAAAACAATAAAACAAAATACAAAAGACAATAAAAGATAAAAAAAAAATAGAATGAAATGAAATAAAATAAGGTAAAACAAAATAAAAGAAAATAAGACAAAATACAACAAAACGAAATATGACAAAATAGAGTAACAATTAAATAGAAAATAAAAATAGAATAAAATAAAATAAATAGAAATAAAACAAATAAAAGAAAAACAAAACAAAAACAAAATAAAATAAAACAAAATAGAATAAAAAATGTACATGTATTTTAACTTCAGCGAAAGAGGCCATTGATATCTTCTCCCCTTTGATGCTAAACGAGCAAAGAATCTTCGACTATTTCTCAAAAACAAGTTACCTCCTTGCTCTAATGAACTCCTTTGACCATACAACCCTTTTTGACATCTTATTCTAAGTAAGACTAAACGAGTTAATTACTAGTGATGGGTAAGGTTAAAGACAACAAGTTAGGGCTTTGATCTTGGTGATATGATATTCAACTGAAATCTCTTTTTGGTCCTAATCTTGCTTCGCATCCGACTAAAATCGCCTTGGTCACATTACACTGGAATGCAGTTAATACGCAATATTAACTACATTAATGAAAAATAGAAAAAAAAAATAGGTAGGTAAATAAATAAATAATGAAATTAATAAAGATAAACAATAAAGAAGTCAACAGTAAATAGGTAGATAAATAAACAGCAAATGAATTAATTAGTAATTAAACAAATAAACAGATAAACAAATACAATAATGAAACGACATTATAGAGGTCAGATACTATCTTTATGTGGTTGCTCCTCTCTCAATACTCTCTCCTTCAAGACGGTGACCCAAATCACGGTTTTTGTTTTGCCTCGTGCCGCCATGCGATTTTATTTAACAGAAGGGTTGTTGTTGTTGTTGTCGTTCCATAGACTCTCTGGCCGAGCAGTCCCGTCTCCTCCCTGAGGAACGTCACGGCTGGAACGGGGTTTGCCCACAAACCCCTTACAGAGTGCATATGGTATTGTTTGTGTGTGATTGTGTGCAACGCAATCTTACATTTAGCGTTGTATATTATAAGGTGAGCACAAGGGTTGAGCCCGGGTCTTGATCTATGTAGACCCCGTTTCCTTTTTAGTTCGCTCCTCACCTGAATAAAATTGACCAACATCAAATAGGAAAGATTCAGGAAGGCCATTCAAGGGAGCAAAAGTTTAACAGGAAGACTGTGTTCATGTCTGAGAAGCCTTGCATTTACTCTTTTGTTTTGTTTTATAGTGTGGTGAATGAGACCACGCCTCCCAAGATCTGCAAATTACCCTAAGAGCAAACTGAGACGAGGGCGAAACGGGCGACGCAGCATAGATCAAAGGCAGACTTCTTGTCACTGAAATGAAGTACAGTTTGAACTTGTCTCACTTCAAATGCTGAGGCAGTACATCTATAAGCATGTCAAAACATAGCGAGAAGTTCATTTTGAACTTCAATTTAGCCTTTGCTGTGCTGCGTCGACTGTGTCGCCTGCGTCTCAGTTTGCGCTTAGGCTGACAGTTGTCTCCATCTGTAACGACTACAGAAACTAACGTCTTTCCCTACGGGAGCCCGCGGACTAAACAAAGGATGTAATCTCCTGAAAAAATTCAAAGCGATATGAAGATTTTCATTTTACAGCGGTTGTGGCACAGTTTTTGAAATTTGAAATTTTGACTTCGAAGGTTTTAGTATTATGCCATTTGCTGTGTTGTCGAGATTACCACGTGTCAC
>NC_134818.1:16298401-16313401 GCF_046742065.1 Oratosquilla oratoria | reverse complement strand
GAATCTCCTGCCACGCTTCACCAATATATAAATATATATATATTGTGATGGCCCACCATCCTCCATGTATATAAAATTATCTGTATCTGTGTTATCCTGTACTTGTTAGGTAATTACGTATGTACGGTAAAAACTGCTTGTATACTTTATGGGATCTACTCTCTCTAAGCCGACGGACGTGAAAACCAGTTCTGTCCGGCTCATCCTTCGCCTTCCTCCCGTCCTCGCCAACTGTATATAATGCCTGCCGGCTCCTAGAGCGAGCAGACTTTCGTTGGCTGAAGCGACGCGTAACTTTATCTCTCCCATATTGCTTTTGCTCTAGTACCGTGGCGTCACCACGTAATCTATATTCTCATGACTTAGTTTTCGGTGGAGGAATTAATTGTCAATTGATTAATTTTGTTGTTGTAAAGTTCTTATATTTGTTTTGTTGGCTTTTTGTTATTCATTAAATTAGTTATTTATGTTAACTTCCGTTTGGATTTGCCTTACCCACATCAAGGCCACTAAGTACGAACCCCTCCTAGACATATTTCCTTATATCCTTGCGGAAGGTATAACATATAATGGGGGCCCGTCCGGGATCCTCTTACCCGAACAAAAACTAAGAAGGTGTGAGATATACGAGCGAAACGTAATACATAAGTTACACTTGCATTCCCACAACCATCGAAATTGTCCATCTGTCCGGTAAACTTGCAACTCAGTACCCCAGTACAGTAATTCAGTTAATCGTAAATACGCCATTGCACATGACCACGTTAAACTCTTGCAGCTGTATATTTCGTAAGAGTACTGAAGTAGGATCCGTTTAGGATACGTGTGAGAACGTTAATTCTATCCTACTTACGGCATGTAGTTTTGGTTAATGTATTCTGTCCCAAATATTTATAATATTCGTGGGAGTCGAGTATTATAATTCTACTTGTATCTCTTGTCCGGTATACCACGTAAGCGAACCAAGCGTTCTACCTTGCTGAGTAGCAACTGTTAGCGAGTAAAAATTTCGCGATGTCAGAACTGAATATCGAAAATTTTGTTGAGAACCCCTCGGTGGAAGAACTGATAATTCAGAACCCAAATAAAGAATGTCTAAAAGAAATAGCAACAAGATGGGAATTAACATATCCAGCGAACATTAGTAGAACTGAATTAGTTCAACTAATATTGAGTCACATAGATCAGTTAAAGAAAACGGAAGACGAAGACGGAGAATTTGAACGCTTAGAACAAATAGTTGCAGCCAAATTAGACATTAGCCCTACGAAAGAGACTCAATTAGACCCTCTAGAGTATCAGATACTTGAAAGGAAGATGAAACATGAACTGCAAATTAAGGAACTCGAAGTGCAGCGTGAAAGAGAGCAAAGAGAGTATGATAGAGAGCAAAGAGAGTATGATAAAGATAGAGAGCAAAGACAACACGAACTTGAAATGAAACGACTCGAACTATCGACCCCAAGTCAACAAGTGGTTTCAAATTCAAGTAAGTTAGATATTTTGCAGTACACCAAACTTATTCCCTCTTTCTCAGACGAGAATCCAACCTTATTTTTTCGAGAATTTGAAGATGTAAGTAAACATTTTGCAATTCCCCAAGCAGATTGGATATGGTTAGTTAAACCAAAGTTGTCCACAAAAGCGTTACAAGTATGTAACAATCTGGAAAATAACACTGATTACGAAACGGTCAAACAGACAATTCTTTCCGCTTATGAAATTTCCACCGAAGGTTATCGACAAACATTTCGAAATTCAAACAAACTTAGCCATCAGACATACATGGAATTCGCGTCAGACAAACTACGAGCGTTAAGAAAGTGGATTAAATCGGCATCAGACGATAATCTTGAGAAAGTAGTGAACTTGATCGCGTTAGAGGAATTCGTGCGTAAAATTCCTCACTACTTGAAAATTCACATTGTTGACAAGGAGGAATTTGACCTTATGAAAGCAGCCAAATTGACTGATACCCTCTCATTGATTCACAAAAATGTTGGAAAGGACAGTAACCGCCAACAACCTCATGTAAAACCAACTAGTGGTAGTAAAGATGGGAAAATTGATAGCCCTAGTTTCCCTCTTTGTTTCTTCTGTAAGAAACCAGGACATGTAATTGCAAATTGCCCAGACCCAAAATGTAAAGTAGCTCAAAAGAATATAAAATCTGTAGCTTCCTTTAACCATTCTACTGCCAATTCTGTAGATCCTTTTCAGCCCTTCCGTTCAACGGGAACAGTATCACTTGGTCCAGACCACGTAGAACACAACCTCCGAATAGTACGGGACACAGGAGCAGCACAGTCCCTGCTACTTCAGTCAGCACTGCCGGGAGTCCAACGTAATTATACAGGAGAACGTGTATACTTGCAGGACTTCCACAATCCCTTCTCAGTACCTCTGGCAAAGGTGCACCTGAACTGTGGACTCATCAAGGATACTGTCTCCGTAGGAGTAAGTGAAACGGCAACCCTACCTGTTCCTGAAGCAGATTTTATATTAGGTAACGATCTAGCAGGAGAACTAGTACATCCTCCTTTAATTGTTTCTAATTCTCCCCTACCATATAACCCAACTTCTACCATAGAGCAAACCCAACCCAACCTATTTCCAACCTGTGCTATCACACGATCCCAAGCGCCAGCTAACCAACCAACTCTTAACTCTCCAACCACCCCAACCACCCCGCTTACACTACCCTCCGAGCTGAGCATCAAAGAGGCTCAACAGAACGACCCTTCACTAGTTCCCTTGTTCAATAAAACCATTCCCAAGGAGGATATCCTACATACTCCTTCCTTTTATTTGCACGAAGGAATACTAATGAGATTGTATAAACCTCGTCACTTTTCTGACGATGATATCTGGGCAGAATGTCACCAAATTGTTCTACCTGTTAACTTGAGGACTCAGGTAATAGAGATTGCTCATGCTGGACACTCAGGACACTTAGGTATTAAGAAAACTTATTTACGACTCTTGTCAGAATTCTTTTGGCCTGGCATGAAAGCAGAGGTAAGTAGATTCGTTAAATGTTGCCACACTTGCCAAATAGTAGGCAAGTCAAATGAGTCTATTCCTCCGTATCCCCTTCAACCCATTAAAGTACCTAGTGAACCCTTTCAGAAACTAGTGATTGACATAGTAGGCCCGTTGCCTAAAACCAAGAAGGGTAACCAGTACATTTTAACAGTTCTTTGTCCCACTATCAGGTACCCTGAAGCTTTTCCTTTAAAGAATATTTCTGCTAAGAGTGTAATTAAGTGTTTAACT
The DNA here is from genome assembly GCF_046742065.1 of Oratosquilla oratoria. Classification (NCBI taxonomy): domain Eukaryota; kingdom Metazoa; phylum Arthropoda; class Malacostraca; order Stomatopoda; family Squillidae; genus Oratosquilla; species Oratosquilla oratoria. The sequence goes on along the minus strand of NC_134818.1, from coordinate 16,310,125 downwards.
CACATGTTTACTTCCTTTGGTATTCCTCAGGAAATACAGTCAGATAGAGGTTCTAATTTCACTAGCAAACTCTTTACCCAAGTCCTCAAGGAATTAAATGTTAAACAGTCTCTGTCTACAGCGTACCACCCCGCCAGTCAGGGAGTTCTAGAACGATGTCATCAAACGTTAAAGAATATGCTACGTAAATTCTGTTACGAGGAAGACCGTGACTGGGATGAGGGATTGCCTTTCCTCCTCTTTACGCTCCGTGAAACACCATCCGAAGCTCTGGGTGTTTCTCCCTTTGAATTGTTATATGGAAGGAAGGTAAGGGGACCCCTCAAGGTAATCAAGGACCATATCATATCTTCTTCTACCTCACCTTTACAGTCTATTAACCAGTATATTGTTTCCCTTAAGGATAACCTAGCCAGAATTCATTCCTTTGCTTTGAAGAACCTTGAACATGCACAAAGTAAAATGAAGGTTAATTTTGATCAGAAATCTCGTAAGAGAGAATTCAAGGAGGGAGATATGGTTCTTGCATACATTCCTATATCTGGACAGCCTCTTCAAGCTAAATACCATGGTCCTTATAAAATTCAGAAAAAGATGTCAGAATATAATTACGTACTAGAAACCCCTGACAGACGTAAAACTACTCAACTTGTTCATGTTAACTTGCTTAAGCCATACCTTGCCAAAATACCACTAGACAGTTCAGTCAAACCATTGCTTTCGCTAAATCATGGTCCCAGTAAAATACGTATGTCAACCGACCGTCCACGAGTCCACGAACCGACGTTGCCACATTTCGATCCTCCCACAGTCGGCAACAACAGCGACATCTTGAACAACCTACTTTCGTACCTTAACCACTTGAATCCTGATCAAGCTAAGGAAATTTCTGAAATTATTTCTAGTCACAGATCCTTGTTCCGAGATAATCCTGGCCGTTGTAACCTGACGTCCCATGAAATTCAACTGTATCCAGGAACTTCTCCTAGCCACCAGCACCCGTACCGACTGCATCCCCAGAAGAAGCTGATCATGAAAAGAGAAGTCAACTATCTAGTGCAGCACGGTTTGGCAGTTCCCAGTAATTCCCCATGGGCCGCTCCGTGCGTTCTGGTCCCTAAAGAAAACGGACAAACTCGACTGTGCACGGACTACCGCCGAGTGAATGCAGTTACCATCCCTGACGCTTATCCTCTTCCCCGCGTCGACGACTTAATAGATAAGGTGGGACAGTCCAAGTTTATTACAAAAATTGACCTCACAAAAGGGTACTACCAAATTCCCTTAGCTCCACAAGCTCGTCCCATCTCTGCATTCATCACTCCCTTTGGACTCTATGAATACACCGTCATGCCGTTTGGGTTACGTAACAGTCCGGCTACGTTTCAACGTACCATGAGTAGCCTATTACAGGACATTGATGGAGTAGCGGTATATTTAGATGATATAATAATATATTCTTCTAATTGGCAGAACCATATACACCTACTAGATGTCGTAATGTCCCGAATGGAAGAAGCCAACCTCACCGTCCAGCTTTCCAAAACCGTCTTCGCCCAAGCCACAGTGACGTACTTGGGACACGAGGTGGGACAAGGCGTCGTCCGGCCGAAACGAGCCAACATCTCGGCCATTCTCGACTACCCGGCTCCCGCTACTCGGAAAGCACTTAGGCGCTTTCTGGGTATGGCCGGATTCTATAGGAAGTTCTGCCCAAACTTCTCAGAGGTATCCTTACCCCTCACCAGGATGACAAGCTGCTCCATACCTTACTCCTGGACTCCGGAATGTCAGAACTCTTTCCTGCTCCTAAAAACCTTCCTCACACAGGAGCCAGTTCTACGTTCACCTAACTTTGACGTCCCCTTCGTTCTCCAGACGGACGCAAGTGATCAAGCCGTCGGAGCTGTTCTACTCCAAGAAGATGATGGGATATTGCATCCTGTCGCGTACCACTCAGCTCAACTAGATAAACACCAAAGGCAGTATTCGACCACCGAGAAGGAGCTACTGTCTATCATCTCTGCCCTGCGGAAGTTCGAATGCTACGTAACACCCAGCTCGACCCCCTTACGGATATTCACGGACCACAATCCGTTAATATTCCTTGAACGGAACAAGAACAATAATAGGAGGCTATTACGTTGGTCCTTGTTCCTCCAACAATACCTCCTCGATATAAAATTTATCAAGGGTTCTGAAAACCTCCTTGCTGATGCCCTTAGCCGTCCTGATTAGAACTCCCAACTCGTCTGTTCTCCTGAGTTGATGAGTTCTAGGGGGGGTGTGTGATGGCCCACCATCCTCCATGTATATAAAATTATCTGTATCTGTGTTATCCTGTACTTGTTAGGTAATTACGTATGTACGGTAAAAACTGCTTGTATACTTTATGGGATCTACTCTCTCTAAGCCGACGGACGTGAAAACCAGTTCTGTCCGGCTCATCCTTCGCCTTCCTCCCGTCCTCGCCAACTGTATATAATGCCTGCCGGCTCCTAGAGCGAGCAGACTTTCGTTGGCTGAAGCGACGCGTAACTTTATCTCTCCCATATTGCTTTTGCTCTAGTACCGTGGCGTCACCACGTAATCTATATTCTCATGACTTGGTTTTCGGTGGAGGAATTAATTGTCAATTGATTAATTTTGTTGTTGTAAAGTTCTTATATTTGTTTTGTTGGCTTTTTGTTATTCATTAAATTAGTTATTTATGTTAACTTCCGTTTGGATTTGCCTTACCCACATCAAGGCCACTAAGTACGAACCCCTCCTAGACATATTTCCTTATATCCTTGCGGAAGGCATAACAATATATATATATATATATATATGTATATATATATATATATATATATATATATATATATATATATATGTATATATATATATATATATATATATATATGTATTATATATATGTATATATATTCATATATATATATTATATATGTATATATATTTATATATATATTATATACATATATATATGTTATATATATATATATATATATATATATTATATATATATATACATACATATATGTGTTAGACATTCCTATTCGTCCCCTCTACAATTTTGATGATTATAGTCAACCACGAGATCACACATTACATATGATATATTATTCTGTGAAAGAAAAACTTGATGACTTTAAGTCCAAAATGTTGAAATATCAGAATAGGAAGGCTACGCCTACATTAGTATTGGTGATCATGTTTCTAAAAGCATACCTGACCGCCAATCTAAACTCAATTGTAGATTTACAGGTCCCTTTTTCGTGACTGAAAAGTTGCATCCCAATAAGTTTAGGGTCTTTGATCCATCCCACGGACTGAGTGAAGTATTGCACGTAGACACGATTAAGGGAACAAGAGTGCCTATCACTGCATTTGCACGGCCTCACCCAAGGCCCACTGTACAAACTATGCCTTATAATCTCCGTTCAATGGGTCCAATGTTATAATATTTGTATGTGTACATTGCTTATGTTGTTATCCGTGATTGCCTTGATCTATATTTTGTACTTTTAGCCATTAAGTGTATTGTCTTGATCTGTATAATGTGTAATTTTTGTAAATCTATTAAGTGTCATGTCCCAAACGTCCGGCATTTATTATCTTTAGTCTAAAACTCGTGCCAGTACTTATATATATGCATATATTCATTTATGTGTTGTTATATTCTTTTGTATAGATATGTTTGTGTGTTATGTATGTTTTCTAGTATAGGGTGTGTTCATGTACACTTTTTCCCACACCTTTGTACGTACACTATGGTGTGTGTGAAGTAGGCTATCCTTTTACGTGTTCTTTTGCTTCGGTATTCCCCCCCCCCCAGTTTGCTCGGTGGGGTCACCGAGTGGTGGTGGCCGAGCGATCTGATGGTCTACGTATAATTTCCCATTTATTATATTAATAACCAGTGTGTATATTATTAGTCTTTAATACTGTCATTGTGTATTTTGCAATTGTGTACAAGTATGTTTGGGATATTGTTAGTCTTTAATATTGTCATTGTGTATTTTGTATTTGTGTACAAGTATATGAATTTGGCACCAAAACAAAGCGTGGGGTCAGTTGTAACTCAGTATCCGAAGTGTACGCACGTGTAAGTCGGTTGTAGTGCTTTATCGAATTGTGATTTAATACACTATTTCACCATTAAGATATTTTTATTAGCCATCCTACTACACACATATGTATATCGATATAACTATGTACATATATGTATATACATGCCTGAAGTATATATGTAAGGATTGTCAATCCGCAATCTGATGTGCAGGGAGGAGAGGTAGTAGATATTTACTATTTTTTGCCCTTTTTCCACATTTCTATTCCACTTCCCCTTTTCCATTTTTACCTTCTCCCTTCCCAACTCCTCTACGTTTTTCTACTTCTCAAATTCCTCCTGAGAAACCTCTACACCTTCTCTTTAGTCCAGACATTGATTACACACCTTGTTCCCAAGCACTCCTCTCCATCATCTATCTTCTCCCCTTCTTTCTTTTCTTCAGCCTCGTCTTAGCTTTGTCCTGTTAGCGTCGCTTACTTTCCATTCCCCCTTTGTCCCTTCCCGTTGATATCAACACCAGTTGCCGCGTCAAGAGAGACAGATGAAGTGATTACGGGTACAAGGGCCCAGAACAGCCAGAAGAGTGTTCGCCTCCCCTCCTTTCTTTTGGCCCTTCGTCCAGCGGGCACATTCTTTAAAACCAAACACTTCTGGAACGCGTTCCTTTAAAGGTTTTTTGGTCTTGTCTTTTTCGATCTTTCCTTTTACCCTCCCTGGGTCTCAGAGCTTCCACCATATTTTCTTATTTCTGTCTCGCTCTATTCTATTTGTTTCCTTTTCTCTCTTATGTCTTCTTTTTCTCATTCCATTTTCCACTTTTTTTCTTTTTAAATTTTCACTTCCTCTTCAATTTACTTTTTTTTTCTCTCTTTCTACTCCTTCCTTTCCTCTACTGTTATCCCCTTTTGTGCTCATAGTTCTCTTCCTTTTCAATTTTTTCCTTTTTCTTATCCTTTTCTTCATCCTACTCCACCTATTCCCCTTCTCCTTCTCTTGCCCCTTCTACTTTTCTTCTTACTCTTCCTCCTCCCTCTCTTTCTCTTCTCTTCCTTGCCCACACCTCCATCCTCTTTGCCTTTTACTCGTCAAATTTTTCCTGGTCATCCTCTTCCTCGTCGTTCCTCCTTTGCCTCTTCCACCCCGTCTTCATTTTCCTCCTCTTCTTCCTCTTCCTACTCCTCTTCTTGTCCTCCTATTTCCCACGTGTGACCCGTCCTCCCTTTCCCTATTCGCCTGAGTGACAACTAACAAAAGAATATTTCTCTCCTTTTGTCCTCAGTTCTGTCAACATACATCTTCTCTGTCTTCTGTTACCCTCTCCCCTCACACCCCCTCACCCCCTACCCCTCCTTCTCTCACTCCCTCCCTTCAATCTCTCCCTTCATTCACTTTAGTTGTTTTATCCTCACTAGACACACCTTTTCATTGCACACTTCTTTGGGTCCATAATCCTTTCATCTTTTTCCCCCTTTTCAATTATCACTTTTTCTTCCTATTCGCTTTTCTTCATCTTTCCTTCAGTTTTTCCTTACATCTATTCTATTTTCTTCTCGTCCTATTCTCGTCCCTCTCTGTCCATACTTCCTTCCTCTCATTTTCCTTCTCCTCCTCCTCCTCCTCCTTTTCATATTCTTCCTCCGCATCCCCCTTTGTTTCATTCTTCTCCTCCTAATCTTCCTCCATCTTCTACCCTCTCCCCTCCTCCTCCTCCTCGACTCTTCACACTTTCCTGTAACAATCATCCAGCTTGGCGTCATCTTCGCAATTTCTCGCTATTGTTTCTTCCTGTCCTACATACTCACTCCTCCTCCCCTCCTCCTCGTTCTCCCTCTTCATTCTCCGGCTCCCCCTCCCCCCTCGTCCCTCCATGCAACAAACTATGATGGGAGACTCCTTCTCATTCCTCTCTTCCTCCTTTTCCTTCTCCCCACCTCCTCACTCTCCTGCTCTTCTTTTTCCTCCTTGTCATCCTACTCCTTCTCCTCCCCCTCCTACACCTCCTCCTTCTCCTCCCCCTCCTACACCTCATCCTTCTTATCCTTCTCCTACCCCTTCTTTCCTCCTGCTCCTCCTATTCTTCACCCTCTTTCTCTTTCTCATCCCCTTTTCTTCTCTTTTTCTTCCATTTCCCCTCTTCCCTCTCCTCCTCCTTACCCTCATACTCCTCGTCCTACTCCTCCTTTTCCTTCTCGTCCTTCTCCTCCTTACTAAGCCTTCTCCTGGTATCGTTTCCATTTGTCTTTCTTTTCGACTTCATCTCTTCCAATCACCTTCAGTTTCCCTATCACATCACCACATTCTTTTTCTCCTCTTTCCTCTCTATTCAGGTTCTAATTTATATTTGTAATGATCTTTTTCTCTATTTACCCAACCAATCCTCATTTCCACTTTTTTTTTTTTTTTTTTTTTTTTTACAATTTCTTGACACTGCTATCACCTTCTTAACAAGTTATACTTTTCCTGAGTATTAGCCTTTCATCACATCTGATAAGTTTTATCTCGATTTGTCCATTTCTAATTATGCTCATCAATATTCCCAGTTGCCACATCGTCCTCTGTGTTTTTTCTTTATTCACTTTTTCTCATTAATTTGATTTATTTTCCTTTGGAATTTCTTTGGCGGATTATTAATTCTCTTTTACAGTTATCAACCATGTTGTCCCTTCACCGCTCTATTCTTTATCCGATTTCCTTTGTATTTCTTCTTTCATTTCTTTTCTTAATATTTTCTTTTTCTTCATCGTCTCATATCACGGTTCCTTGCCCATGACCTCCTCCTCCACCACCCCTTCTTCTTCATCCTTGTCTTCTGTCCAAACTCTCCTTCTCCTGTTTTTCCTCCTGTCCCCTCTACTTTTGACTCTGTCTTCTGTCTAACAAATTCCTTTTTCTTCTCTTTCTCCCCCTGTTTTCATTCCTCCTCAACTTCTTTTCCTCACTCTCCTTTCCTTCACTTTTCCCTCCTAGTCTTCCCTCCTCTCCAGTAATCCCCCCAACCTCCACGGTCGACCTTGATCTCACATTCCTCCCAAAAATATTTTTCAATTTTACTTTCTAGTGCCTTACATCCTATGACCTCCGTCTTTCATCTATCTTTTCCTCTATCCACATAACTTCTACTATCCATCCACACATCCCCTATCCATCCTCTCAATTTAAGGTTATCTCATCGGGCACTCCAACTACCACACTTCGCTCTATCCACAATGTACTTAAACTATCCACGCACCACCATTTCTTTTTATAAACCGTCTTCGTGCCTATCCGCACACTTCCACCCACCCTCCTCCTTCCCTAAGACACCACTTCCCTTATTTCATATTCTCTCTGTTTCTTCCCTAAACCTCGCGTGCTCCTTCCGCCTCTCGTTCCATATCGTTCCGTTTCCTCACCTTGGCCGTCAACATTTTCCACGGCCAACACCCCCCCACCCCCACCCCCACCCCCCTTCTCCGTACACCTACTGCCTAGGTAGCATATGCTGCCTAAACTCTTGCCAACGCATCTTTAATCCACCCTTTGCCTTTGGCAAGTCTTACCGGGCTTAGTGGCATCTCGGTTAGTAGAGGTTTTAGTGTCGAAAGAGGCGCAGAAGAGGGTCCGGAGGCTCAGGTGCTAGTGGGGGAGCTCTTAGTTTCCAAATATGCCATCGTGAGAGCGCATGACAAATTAAGTTTTCCGGGGTTTAATTTTCACGCTTTGGCAGGTGGAAGACGGTATTTTCGTTCTGTGTTTTATTTTGCAGGGAATAATCTTCCTCTTCTTGTGAGATTCAAGGGAGTAAAGATAAGTAAACAAACAAATTTTCAAATATAAGTGCGAGGGATGAATGCAGCATCTGAGTGAATTTCTTTTGAAAAGAAAAGAAGAAAGTTCTTTTTATTTTGAGGGACAGGAACCACATATGATATGAATTTCAAAACGCGAGAAAGAAATCATCGATCGTGGACTTCCGAAGACGGCAAAGGTTCTTTACGTCACTCCTGCTGGAGATAAAGTTCGAAAGTGTCCAGCGAGTGAACTTCGTTGAGGTCTTCGTCAAGAGGGTCTTGAGATAAGGACCCTTGGAAGGCTGGAAAGAGGCTCTGAGATCCTCATACGGAGCCATGAACGTTAGCGTTAGTTTAAGGTTAGAATTTTCAAAATTAATTTTATCTTTTACTTTATATCTAATCATCTGTTCATATATTTATACTTAATTCATATCTAACTACCCATTTATTTATTTACTTATACATCCATACATTTATCTATTTACTTATTGGTATATTTTATTTATCTGTATACTTGTTATAAATATATTTTCGCGTGCATGACATGCATCGCTATGATCACTGGCTCCACGGTGGTCGAGGGGACGTTTTCTTTTGACACCCGAGACGGGAGGACCAGAGTGAGTGATTCGAGCTCCCTCGGATTGGCCTTATGCCAATGCAGGTTGAAACCTAACGCCCTTGGGAATATACAGATCCTGAGTGACGTGGTTGATCTGACCTCCTCCTCCTCCTCCTCCTCCTCCTCCTCCTCCTCCTCTTTCTTTTCCTTTTCCTCCTCTCCTTTCTTCTCTTCCTTCTTCTCCTACTCTTGTTGGTCACGGAAAGAAGGAGAAGAGAGAAAGAGCGAAGAATTAGAAGTGGATATGTGGATCAGGGGCAGGGGTGAGTTGGAGTGAAGGCAGGAGACTAGAGGAAAGACGAGGAAGGGAAATGAAAGGTAGAAGAGATGAGTAAACGGGAGGAGGTGAAAGGAGAGGAGAAAGGAGAGGAGAGAGGAGGAGGAGGAGAAAGAGGAAGATGAGGAGGAGGAGAAGGAAGAGGAAGAGGAGGAGGGTGGTTATGTATATATGCGGAAGGGGCAGTCATGGTACTGAAAGAATGAGAGAAATCGGAGAGGAAAGAGTCGAGTGAGTGATACACTGGAGATAAAAATGAAAAGAAAAGAAAATTGATATACGAGATGCAGCGGGCAGAGAAGAGGTAGGGGAAGGAAAGGAACATGGGACAGAGAGGAAAAGGGAAGAGAGAGGAAGGGAAATGAAGGAGAAACAGTAATCTTGTGGTAGAGTGAGGCGGAAGGAGGAAATGGACGAAGAAAAGAAAGGAGGAAAGAAAGGAGAAAGGAAGGAGGGAAGTAAGAGAGGAATGAAGGGAAACAAGAGAAGAAAGTAAAACATAAAGAAGAAAGGGAAACAAAAAGGAGAGGAAGGAAAAAAGAGAGGAAAATAGGAGAAAAAAAAGGAAAAGAAAAGAAAAAATAAAGCGTATAGATGTATATATGCATGTATATATTTATCTGATGTATCTATGTCTTTACTTTACTTTTATTAGGAATGTCCCCTGTGGGGCTACAAGAGAAGGATGCCTACTCCCAATCCCTGTTCCCTTCCTTCTCGCCACTTACGATCCAAGTGGAAATACTTGGTGGCAGTATTCTTTTCCCCCACCACAGGGGGCTGTGGGGAAGAGGGGAATGTCTATTGAGGAAGGACGGGAGAGGACAGAAGACAGGGGTGAATGGAGAATGGTTGTATATGGATGATGTTGTGATGCATGAGGTGGAATGGGCGGGGGGATGGGGGGTGAGGTAGTATGTGTGAGCAAAATTTGACGCAGCCCCAAGGGATTTCTCCCCGTCTTCTCCTTTTATGCATGGGGGGCCGGAGAGGGGGTCGCCGATTTAATGAAGCGGCTCTGCTGTGGATGTGCTGTGTCTTGCGACACTGCTTCTGACCCAGGGCAGTGGACAAGGTCCAGGGATGACCCGTCTTCCAGGAGGTGCTAGGATAAGAGGGAGGGTGGAGGGGTGTGGAGTGTATTCAGGGATGGAATGGGTGGGAATAAATTTATGCCTTTTCCTTTTTGGCTACCTCCCATGTAAGGGGGAAAAAGCCTTGGTATATGTATGTATGTATCTATGTCTACATATTTATGCATATATGTATCCATGTATTCATGTACTGTGTATGCAAGTATTTATCTACATATGCATTTATGTATGCAATTATGTGTATGTAGCTATATGTGTGCGTATACATTTCTTTATGTACTCTCATACATGCACATAAGCTGTTATTAGTACAATACATTTGATCATATTTACAGACCAGGAAAGGTTCTGTACAATAGTATATTGTTTGTCAAGCTGTTGGCATATGTGCTATGTGTACACTTGCGCCATTACACATAAACAAAATTTGAGCTTCACGCGATGATATAAAATTGTTCATTACTGTCCTCTTTGTATGCACAATGCATCAAAATAAAATCTACAACTGTTTAACTGCCAAACAAGGCAAACAAAACATTTAAAACGATTTGGGTCATTGTGATAACTTCATTACATTGCCCTTACATAATTTTTGGTCTGCTGTAGTTGTTTGTTGGTCTCTAAATTCACATCACAACTGTGCATATCAGGTTTGAGTCCTAATGTCTACTGGTGAATGTCAATCGCCCTAGATGTGGAAAGGGTTAAGCTATTCCCATACCCATATCATAAACATCAAATCATAAAGTCACAAATGGACACGTTTGATCAAAATAAGTACATTTGAAGATGGTGTAGCATTGATTTGCTTGCATTGGATCAAAACGAAAAACAAGCACATACAAACACAACCAGACACACACAACCACATGCGGAACCATGAAATCTACAAAACACATGATATGTATACGCGTGTGCTTGTGTGTTTGTGTGTGTGCATTTACTTGAAGTTGTTTAATCACATCTACACATTATACCGTACTCACTCTATCATCCTGGTCCAGCACGAGAGTTCTCGGTGATATGTTTCGAGTTTATCTACCTTTGCAAACGGCGCTTACCTGGAATATAAAAAAAAATATTGTTAATTATTTTCATCGTTTGAACTGATTAAAATTCATTAAAAGAATTCTATCGTAAAAAAAAAAAAAAAAAAAAAAAAAATGGAACACGTATATTCCCCGTAATATACAATAATTATTTTGGTGCGGTTGTGAGTTCATTTATTTGGTCGTATATTCATCTGTTTATCTATTTATATCTTTCCTATTATCTACTCATGTTTTTATTATCTGATTATTTTTTTTATTTTTTTTATCTATTTTTATGTAGGTATACATTTACTCATTCCTACTCAATTTATTCATTTTCTATTTTAGATATTTTTAATAAATGTGCATCCAGTTGTTTCATAAATCAGTCTTTCTTTCACGTCTTCTTTCTTACCAATTTATCATTATATTAAAGAGTAAAAATACCAAAAAAACTCAATAGAAAAATCGGTAAACAAGCGAAAGAAGTAATAAATATTAATGTGTAGGACCACAGTCCACCTAAACATAATACGAAGTACAGTATGAACACAAAATAAATAGCATCTCTTCGACTTCTACGGCTGTAAAAAGTCATGATCCTAAGCATATAAAAAGTCATCAAATAGCGTCAATCATTTGTAAGGTCCCTTTCTTAGCAAAATCAACTGTCTCCGCTGGTTTCTCAAAATATCTTTAATACCCAAATGTCTTGCTAGCTTGTTTTCAACCCAGTCAGTGGGCTGGGGCAGTAAGATCCTTTCATTTATTAAAAAAAAAAAAAAAAAAAAAAAAAAAAAAAAAAAAAAAAAAAAAAAAAAAAAAAAAAAAAAAAAAAAAAAAAAAAAAAAA
>NC_134818.1:16285901-16293401 GCF_046742065.1 Oratosquilla oratoria | reverse complement strand
CGGATTTTGAAAATAGGCATTAGGGAGATGATCTTCTTTGCCGTCAGATCCACAGCATACCTGACTGTATCGGAGGAAAAAAAAATGATATTATAGTAAGCACTTGCTATACATTTAACTAACTATACACAGTTTTATCTACCTTTGTCTGGATCATTATAATCTCGACTCGGAAACTTTAATGAGCGCTCAGAATATCAAGAGATGGGCGGAGGGGGGGGGGAAAGGGGAGATTGATAGGAAGTGAGTGGAAGGAGGAGGAGGAGGCTATGGGGGGTATGGTTAAAGGGGGATGCAAAGAAGTGTAAAAGAAAGTTGGGAGGAATCTAGGAGGAGGTAAGGAAAGTGTTGAGAGAAAGATGGGAAAGGTTGGAAGAATGTTGGACGAAGAATGAGTAAAAATTAGGAAGAGGATGGGAGGATGGAGCGAGGAGAGCGAGAGGAGAGTGGGAGAAGAGTGAAAGATATTTCAGGGAGAGAGGAAGAGGGTGGGAGAGCATTGGTAGGGGTTAGGGGAATGATGGAAGGAATATAAGGCAAAAATAGGGGGAAAGGTGAGAGGATGGTGGGAGTAAATAGGTGGGAGAATAGGGAGAGGAATAAAGTAAAGGTGGGAGTGTCCCAGGAGTAAGGTGGGAGAATGTGGGAGAAGGTGGTTAGGAGAAGGAAGGGAGAAGTACTGGGTCAAACATGAGGAAACTGGGTGAATAATACATAGTAGCGTGAGAAAAAATATAAAAAGATACATTGGGAAAGTGCAAGAAAAACATAGCAATTATAGAAAGAGGGTGAAATTAAGGCAGGACGAGGGTGAGGGGAAGTTATGAGATAAAAGGGATGGAAAACAAACATGAAAACATTAGGAAGAAGTTAGGAGGAAGATGAGAGACATAATGAAAGAAAAGTGGGAAATCGGTGGAAAGGGAGAGGGAAAAAGTTGAGAGTGCTTAGTATATGTAATATTTGTATATATATATATATATATATATATATATATATATATATATAATATATATATATTATATATACATAAATATATATATATATACAGTATATATATATATATTTATATATATATATATGTATATATATACATATATATAATATATATACATGAATATATATATATATACATATATATAATATATATACATATGTATATATATACATATATATATATATATATATATATATATATATATATAATGTATATATATATATATATATATATATATATATATATATATATATATGAGAGTGTAAAGGAGATAGCAAAGAGTACGGGAGAGGAACTGTGGGAGGGGAGAGGGAAGCTGGAAGGACAGTGGGAGAAATGATGTAAAAAGAAAAAAAAAAGGGAGGCGAGGAGTAAATGGAAACAGAAAGAGGCGCAGGGGTCTTAAAGAAGGCGCCAGACAGAAATAGGCCTCCGGGGCCGTGGGACGCCTTTATGTGCCGCAAATGTGACACGTACCTAAAGAAGGAAGACGACGAGGTGGAGGCGAGGGAGGAGGGTGAGGGAGCATGGGAAAGTGAGGCTGAAGAGCGTGGGGGGGGGGGGCGATGTCTGAGCCCTCTGCAAATGGATCTCATGCAGAAGTTCTGATGAGGGAACGTGGGTGCGTGAAGAAAGAACATGAAATCTCTTGTTCATCGCCATGGCCTCCTTCCGGAGGGCTCTCGGGTTCCATTTCTCATGCATAACAAGGGTTTCTGAATGCCCCACTGCGATTACACGCACGCATGCACGCACACACACACACACACATACACACACGCACACACATACACACACAAATACGCACACACACATATACACATACACACGCACAAACGCGCGCGCACACACACACATGCGCTTTTTTACCTCGTTCCGTGGGTAATGCTTTCCTTAGCTGAATAAAATCGTCAGTTATTTATGAGTGTGAAATCTGATATCACTTTTTTAGAGAGTTTAAGTAATTACAGAAACTTTTAATGACATGTAAATCTAGCTATGTTCTCTCTCTTCGCTGTTGCTAGAATACGCGACTTATTTTCTTATTTTTTTCTTCTTTCGTTTATTTCCTTCTTCTTTTCCTTCTTTTTTCTTCGTTTTGTCCTTCATTTCCTTCTCAGTGTCTATCTACCCTTCTTCAATTATCTTTTCGTTTCTTTTCTTCTGTTTGTCTTTCTTTATCACTTTTATTTTCTTTCTTACTTGTTTTTTATATTTTTGTTTTTCTCTTTTGATTTCTCTCTCTCTCTCTCAAATGCTTACCTTCCTTTCTTGCTCTCTTTTTGGGTGGGGTTCTCTTTCTTTTTTTCTATAATTTTTTTGCTTGGTTTTGCTTGTCCTCTTGCTCTCTTACTTGATTCCATCCCCTCTTTTTCCCCTCCTTATTTTCTTACCCCACTTTCTTTCTCTGTTCAAATCTTTTTGTTATCTTCTTTCCTTCTTCCTTTCAATTCTCTTCCATTCTATGTTTACTTCTTTCTCTGTTCTTTTCTTTATTTCATTCTTCCTCTTTTCCATTCTCTCCTTGTTTTTCTTTGTTATTCTATGTTCTCTTTTTTCTCCTTGATTCTTTCTTTGATCTCTTTTTTCTTTATTAATTTATTTTCTCTTCTCCTCTTTCTTTATTGCCTTCTTCCTTTGTTCCCTTCTTTCTTATTCCCTTTTCCTTTTTTTCGATTCGATTTCTCTTCCCTCTGCCATTCTGCCTGTTCCCCTTTTCTCTCTTGCCATCGTCTCTCCTTCCTTTATTCATTACTCGTTTCTTTTTTCTTTTTCTCCCCTTTCGTCTATTGTCAAGCTCGTATCGACCCCTGTCGTCACCCATACCGATCAACGAAACACAATAAGTCCTGCCTCATTCTTCCCTCTTGCGTGTGATTCAAGACTTCTCGATAGGATTTCTCAAGGAAAGATAAATCCACTTATAGATGACAAGTGTCACTTGAATAAAGAAAGATCCACTTATTCTTAAATAAGCACTCGTATCCAATATATCTATTTCGTCAATGACGAATTCTTAGGTTTGTAGGAAAGTGAAAAATTCTTAATATCATGATTATCTATCTAGGAGTCAGGATTCTTGCTCAAGGTTTTAAGATTTTTTTCTTCTTCATTAACTACAACCTTTATCTTTCGTTTAATATTTTTTTCGAAGACTTGAGTCGGATTTGTAAACTACTTTAGAATTTTGTGATGTCATCATTCGATTCTGTAGATATTTGTAGCCTTGTCACTCCTCCAAGCCGGATTTATCTACGTCACATCCAAAATATAATTTTTCATTTTTATACTTAATATTATTCTAAATCTAGCAACTATGTTCTGATTATAATCAAACATCCAAAATATAATTTTTCATTTTTATACTTAATACTATTCTAAATCTAGTAACTACGTTCTGATTATAATCAAACATCCAAAATATAATTTTTAATTTTTATACCTAATACTATTCTAAATCTAGTAACTACGTTCTGATTATGACCAAACTTTTCTTTGTGTCCTTCTCCTGTCTCCTGGTGACTTTATTCAGCTGAGGGTGATTCCAAGAAGGTAGAGGATTACGAGTGTCTTGTTATTACTTTTCTGTTCAAATTTCATTTGGAAAAATGAATCAGCACCTCGGGTTTCTTTCACGGAGAATCTCCAGAACCTCCCTTTCACAGACTCCTTCAAAAGGAAATTTCAGATGACTTTTTCTCCTCGGGCAATTGACTTCGACGTTTATTTGGTTTTTAGTATTTGTGCAGTTTTTTCTTTTCATTTCATCATATCGATTTTTTCTTTAAGCTGATCCCTTCCGTTAACGAAACCCAACGTTTCTGCCAAGTTTCTCCCCTCTGGATCATCCAATGCGTTTCTTTCACTGAGTTGCCTCTTCTTCTTCTTCTTCTTCTTCAGGAAACGAGCAAGAACAAGCTCGCAGGATCTTCTTTCATGAGACAGAATCCTAACAGAGTTGATAAAAGTTGGTAAGATCGTGTAGTGATATTACAGCTCACTCCACCAACATGACGAAACACATATGCTGCTGGCATTATCGAAAGCGTGCTGGTCTCGCATTTACTTAAGTGTGGGTTCGAATCCCGTACTCCTCTCCAATTCCCAACAGCAACTCCAACAATCCAACTGCATAATAGATCAAATGTGATGGTTTCGGTCGTAACTACTCAGCGCCTCCTGGCGTAGGCCCCTCACCTCTATGAAGTGTCTGGCTGTGTTTAAGGGGGATGACACAGACAAACTTTAGCCATTTGCAAGTCTAAATACAGTCTTAGTCATGCCTTCAAATGCTGCGCCATGTCTTGAATGTGTTAGTTGAGGCTTCAGAAACTCCATATAATCATTTAAATTAGCCAATTTGAATTAAAGAAGACGCTAAGGAGTAAGAATTTTATGTCGTGCACACTATCGTTATTTCTTAAAATTGTGTCACACGTTATTAGAAGACACACGAAGGAAAGCGATAAACATATTCTTTATATGTACATATATATATATATATATATATATATATATATGTATATATATATATATATATATATATATATATATATATATATGTATATATATATATATGTATTAAAACATCTCCCGAGCGAAAGAGTTATTGATCACTTGTTTTCATCTCAACTTTGTAAAGAGACCTTCATCATCACTTGCCTGTGTGATAAAGGTACAATTAAAACTCAAGGTCAGGGGAAAAGTCAAGGAGATGCTAACGTAAAGGTCATGGAAAGTTAAGGTATTAATTTTTCTGGCTACAGCCAAGCAATTTTATTCAGGAAAAGAAAAAATTAAGACGAAGTCGCTATCTCTATGCAGATGTCTCTTCTAATGATAGATTACTATGCTCATTCATTCTTTATTGCTGACTTGTGGCTTATGGAACTTCCCTTCTACTGGGATTTTCTCTTTCATCTATATTTTTCTATGGTAGTGTCTTGCGTGCCTTCTGTTTGTTGGTTTATTTGATTGTGTATGTATGTATGTATGTATGTATGTGTGTGTGTGTGTGTGTGTGTGTGTGTGTGTGTGTGTGTGTGTGTGTGTGTGTGTGTGTGTGTGTGTGTGTGTGTGTGTGTGTGTGTGTGTCTTTTTTCCCATCTTTTGGGTATTGATTATATTTCTTTTATGCTGTCAATATTTTAGAGAATTTAGTGACAACCCCACTTACCAAAGTCGTGTAGCTTCCTTTGAAAACTGAAAAAAGAATAATTTAAAAAAAAAAAAAAAAAAGTTGATTGTTTTTTACTTCTACTCTCCATTCACCCTACTACTCTTAAGGTCTTTCCTTTACCACCTCTATCCCTCCACCTCTTCGGTACGACATTGTCGCCAAGGATAAAAGCGCTGGTTATTTCCGGCAAATTACTTCTTTGAAGTTTATGTAAAAAAGGCTCTTGCGGTTGCACGGCCCGCGCTGGGTCCTTTCCAGCATACTCCATTAAGCTCACCTTCTCCCCGGTGTCATGGTTAGCCCCAGTTCTTTGAACTTGACACCTCTGATTGGCTCACTCCGAAATGTCAGGCTAAAGTTCCTCTTTGGCTGGGTTTCAGGAGGATCAGACGCCCCATTTGTGATTAGAATTGAAGAGGTTTTTGATACGGGTCTTCCGACAGAAAGCCTCAAAAGGATCCATGACTGAAGAATCGCACTTTTCCTTTCATGACTTGGCTGATGATTATGAATCTTAATAACATGAAGACTATCAGTACATAATAGATTTCAAAGCCTTCGATTCAGCACTTACAGACCCATCTACTTCGAAAGTTCCAGAAGGAAAGAGTATCAACGATCTCATCATGAAAGAACTCGAGCGAGGTTTTGAATGAAGAGATGTCTGAATGAAGAGAGTCCAATGGTTCCTAGTTGAAAAGATAGACTAAAAATAAGAGCTGACTCAAAAAAGGACACTTGTACAGAAGATGGATGAGATATTACGCAGGCTAGGGCAAAGGAGACGGATTTTGGAGTAACTCAACGTACCTCCATGTGTAAGTTCCTCAACTTTTCTTTGGGAACACAGTGAATATATACGCAACAGGAGAGAAATAATAAAAACAGCGGGAAATTATCAGGAGGGAGAGAGAATTCAAAAGGCAAACGATAACTTTGATTTCAACCGCTCAGACGTGAGATGCGGACTCTATACAGGAGTTGATATCATTTCATTACCCAAGAACAATCCTCGTGTCTATAGTTTCGTCTGTCGAGATGAAAATTAGTCAAACTATATTGGTAACATATCTGAACGGGTTTATTCTTATTCTGAGGTGACAGTATCTCTCAAGGTGTACTTGTAGCAGGATACCTTTTCTCTCTATGACAATTAATTATCTACATCTTATCCGAAACCAATGAATTCTATTCAAAGAAAGAATGCCTCATTCACTCAGTGTTGATATCTGTTGTAAATAGTTCCCGCTGCAATACTTACCAACTCACCACACGAATCCCACGTGATGGGAAGTGAGAAACCCATGTTAGAGCAAAGCCCTGTCAGTTTCGGTGAATCTTTTTAGCCCGACATTGGATCACCTCCCCGGTTGACAAGGACTATCAGGAACCAACGCAGCAAGCCCGCAGAAAGCCCCGGAAATCGAACTCACGACCACCTGTTCATGAGTTCAACACGGTATCCACTGGGTTACCGTATGGCAGTATCCTAATAAGATATACTTTATTTTGGTCACTGCCATGTGATGTTTAGCCAAAAGAAACCTCTTCAAGGAATCTATATAATTTCATTATGTTTATAACATGCCTAGTGCATTAGACGTCTTTTCTTTTATCTTACATATCTCATAAATACGTAATACTTGTTCAGAGAGTTTCTTTACCATGTATGTCTCCCTCTGAAACATTAATGTCATGATTCTTTGATCAAAAGAGGTCTCCTACCTCGTCTTTCTTGTCGTCAGAGATGGTAAGATTTCAGCTTACGAGTACTTAATATTTTTCGTTTTTCTTCTTTATTTACCTTTTCATTTGCGCGAAAAGGCTAAAAGATGCAAACCACTGCTCCATAAAGAGGTGTAGGGGAGAATGAATATATAATTTCTCATCAAAACGTATCTAATTTCTTCTAATGTCCATCAGTATACAAAATGATATCCTATATAATACGCATCCAAGAAAAACAAAAAATCTATCTTAATCCTGTTCTCACTTAAAATGTATTTTTCACTAAACAACTTTTTTCTGGAATATGAAAGTATATATATCGTTGATTTATGGATGATATGAACAACATTTGCCCTTTTACCCTATTAAAAAATAAATAAAGAATAAAATTATTTTGTGATGATTATTCATTTACTACCATCTATCAAACAATGAAAATCGCTTTACTTTAGTGGCAAATACTTCAAATTTGTGTAGAAATGGCAGAGGAAATTATCTAGGTAAAATGTAACAACACTATATGAGATAATCTTCGAAGCTGAACATAAGAATTTACGAGAGTGAGACAAAGATAAACTGTAACAGTATCTGTGTG
>NC_134818.1:16273401-16280901 GCF_046742065.1 Oratosquilla oratoria | reverse complement strand
AAATGCTTATACGACATTCCTGTTCTTGAAAAAAGACAAATAAATTACAAGGACTGTAATGATACTTATGATAACTGAAATAAAATAACAACGACACAAAGGGAACAATATTTGATTGTGAAATATGATTCAATATTTCGTTGGCAATAACCAGTATTTTTACCCTTGAGGACAATGTTACATTCAAGAAGTAAAGTAAAGCCCATATTTCACATACGCGACTTATGTAAGTTCGTTTGAGTATAAATGACTTAGGTTAAGCTTTTCTATGTTTCGAACCTCCAAATTTCAAATCACCTTTGCATCATACATCGAGAAGCTGAATGACAAACTAAGAGAAGTTAAACCTAGAATACGAATATTACACACATTATTGAATTGCCCTTCGAGAAGTCTAATACACTGTAAGCGAAATCATCTTCCAACTCTTTGAACCTTGAAGGGACTCAGGGGAGGCAGCAGAGCGGAAAGGTAGAACAATTTAAACACTATCAACATTTTCTTATTTCAATCTCTAATAATAAAAACATACTTTGTGACTCTGGCCCGTTTGGGTGACATTAAAACCCATAAAATACTGACTATATGAATCTTTTGCAATTAATACCCCAAATGGGGTTGTAAAACATTATATTAGCAGTATAAATTATAATAAAATCTATGACAGATTAAATCATTACGAATCCAATTACAACACTGAAGAGTGTGACGATTTTTTTTTTCTAAAGCTATGTAGACAAGGCAGTGATAAATGCGTCATTGGATATTTAAGAATACTACTAAAGGCCTTGTTTTGACAAAGGAAGGTACAAGAGGAGAGGAACATACGCCAGAAGGCACATAGCTGCAGCCAAGGCCGTCACATTTCTCTATGATGCGCTTTGGGGTCTGTTGGGATGACTCTAACACTGACTGATCGGAATCGGAGAGGGACTCGAACCCACAACTAAGCAAATGCGAGACCAGCACGCTTTTGGTTACGCCACCAGCGCACTCTAAGGGGAAACTGGGAGGAAGATGCACAAGATAAATTGTTAAAGAACAGAAAAACACAAACAATTAAGCATGTAAGGAAACACGAAAACAAATAAGTAATTAAATAGAACAACGGAGGAAACAATGTCTTTAGTCAATAAATAACCTTGATGGAGGAGACAAGAGAAGGGGAAAAACGAAAGAAATGAGATAAAGAAGAAGAAGAAGAAGAAGAGGAAGAAGAAGAAGAAGAAGAGATAAAAACAAAAAGATAAAAATAAAGAGTAGATACAAATTAGATAAAAAGAAGACAAAAAAACAAAACAAAACAGAAAAACTAAAACGAGTAGACAACCATCATTATAATGACTGTAAAGATGACGACAACAATGATGATGACGATGACGACAACAACGATAACGATGATGACGATGATGATGACGACGTTGAAGACGACGATGATCATGATGATGACGATAATGACGACGACGATGACGACGACGAAGACGACATCGACGATGATGATGATGATGACGACGACGATGATGATGGCGATGATGACGACGACAATGATAATGAAGATGATGACGATGATGAATATACAGATGATGATAAGGCGATGATGAGGAGGAAGACAAGGAGGAAGAAGAGAAGGAGGAAGAGGAAGAGGAGGAGGAAGAGGAGGATGAAGAGGAGGGGGAGTAGTAAAGGGATGGGGGAGGAAGAGGAGGAGGAGGAGGAGAAGGAAGAAGAAGAGGAGGAGGAGAAGGAGGAGGAAGAGGGGAGGTATAGGAGGAGGAAGAGGAGGAGGGGAAGGAGAAGGAGAAGAAGAAGGAGGAGAACTGGAGGTGGCGGTGGTGACGACGGAGGGGGGGGGGACGGTGCAGGAGGAGAGCGATTGCTTCTGTCAGGGCGAAGTGCAACAGATGGACGAGGACGGCGTTGCAAGGACAAAAAGGCAAAGTCCCAGAGTTAAGACCTCGGGACGCTTCGTGTGAAGGGGAAGAACCTTCTCCCAACTAATCACCGCTAATGGCGAGCTCGCCTTAAACCGAGAAGCGCTTGGATGCTCATTGTTTGTTCGTGTGTGTATGTGTGTGTGTGTGTGTGTGTGTGTGTGTGTGTGTGTGTGTGTGTGTGTGTGTGTGTGTGTGTGTGTGTGTGTGTGTGTGTGTGTGTGTGTGTGTGTGTGTGTGTGTGTGTGTGTGTGTGCGTGTGTGTGTGTGTGCGTGTGTGTGCGTGTGTGTGCGTGTGTGTTTATGTGTGCACATCACCACCTAGCCACATTCATCTCATCACAACTCACCGGAGCACTGTTGTCGTCGACCACCGACGGACTCCATTAAACAAGTGTGCATCTGCGTTCACGTTTGGTTATATGTTTGCATGCTTGATCGTGAGGCTTCTTGTGATCGTGCTTGCTTGCGTGGGAAGGTTCTTGCATAGAATCCGTCGCCTCAGGGAGGGGGGAATGGTGTCATTGTCATCGCTGACTTACATAACAACAACAGGAGGTTAAAGAATGAGAAGCTCAAGAACTGATAATGGCATATAATCACACCTCGGAAAGATATAAGGAGAGGATATGAAGGAAGGAGAGAAAAGGGAAGTTGAAGAGATCAAAGAAAGAAGACGAAAAGAAGAAAGAAAAATAGAGAATATTCAGGAGAGGAAAGTGGAAGACGAGGAAAAGATACAGGGTGAGAGAAAGGGAAGTTTGAGAAAAAAATATGGTGATGGAATAATAGAAAGGAAAAAGATGCTAAATTATGAAAGATACTAAAGGGAATGAAGACAATCAGGATGAGAAATAGTAAGAAGAGGAGGAGGAGGAGGAGGAGGGAGAAAGAAAGGAGGAATAGGATGAGGAAAAGAAAAAAATAGACGAAGAATAAGAAGATGAAGATGGAGAAAAAGAAGAGAAAGTGGAGGAGAAAGAGAATTAGGAGTACAAGGTGTGAAAGGAAGTAGAAGAGTAGGATAGATTGGTGTCGGAGGAAGAGGGGAATGGGAAGAAGTTAAATCAGGCTACGATCGAACCGGAAGCGAGAGGAGCGGAAGAAGATTAGCGGAGAGAGAAAACAAATGCAAATGAAAGCCAGCGCGGAATAGAGAGGACGGATGCCGGGTCCTACCAGCTGCTGAGTGCCACATTTAGCACTATTCCACGAACTCTTAGTTGGATGCACAGTTGAACAAACAACTCCCTTGTCCTTTCCTTACGTGTAGTCTTGGTATTTGGTAACGAAGACCTGGAAGACTGGTAATATTTTGCCTGGAATTAACAAGGAAAGTTCTGCGTTTAACTTTGGTAACAAGACTATCAGTGTCAAATGTTTTTTTCGGTTATATTCGAGTTAGATTCTTTTCAATATTAACAAATGCTTTCAAGGTGCCAATGCCATTTCTGAATCTTATCATTCGTGTAAAAATTATATAGTTATATCGGACACCATATCTCTGTATTTACGTTATTTAACTACACTACTACCGTGTTACTTTAACCTCATTCTGAAGGATTAACAATATCACGTTAGTAGATGTAGTAAACACACCCATCCCCCTTTCTACACGCAGCATTAACATTACTGTGCGGTTTCAGCTCAATTGTTAGTAACTGCGCGTGTCAGTTTCCAAAGACCTTGATATTCCAGAATAGACATCCGAGGGGTGTCTCTGACGTGCTGCGTATCTAGGAAGAGGCTACAGATGCTGCAGGAATGTATCTGACAAGGCCGGATATCCGGCACTGAGGTACTGACAACTCTGAGGGAGGGATATCATCATCAAAAGCTTCCGCTACAGTTTTTGGGATTCTCTTCAGAAGGAATCCCGAGGGGATCAAATAAGCCATAAGGAGAAGACAGGCAATTATCTTTTACATGCAATAAAAATAAATAAATAGACAAATAAATGAGACAACAAATGAATAAGTGAATAAACAAATAGATAAATAGACAAGTAAATGAATAAATAGATAATGAAAAAATAAATAATACTAATATATAAGATTAAAGAAAAGGATAAAATTCTTCCTACAACAGTCCCCCTCCCCCAGCCCCCTCCCAGCTCCCGTTCCATCTTTTGAAAATCCATTTCAATATAAGAGAAAAAGCCATGGGCACCATCGGAACTCCGATCTGTAAACCTGTTGATCATGAAAACCAAATTTTGAAGAATGGGAGACAGACGAGTTGTTCATCTCACCACACTGTAACCTTTCTTATTGGTTTCTTATAATCCCATATAATCTCATTCATCTGTCATCATCCCATAAATAACGTCGTTAAAACTATCCTTTAATCTAGTCATCTTAGGACTGGACTTTGAACTGCTTGGATTATAACTAGTTAATATCTAGTGCTATATAACCATTTCTACAAAATACTCATAGTTTTACATTATAATAACCAGCCAATAGCCATAATGTTATATCATTATAACTTGGCAGTATCAGTATAATATCATTTCTAGACAACACTCATAGTCTCGTTATCATATCTAGTCAACACCCATAGCGTTGCATCATCATAACTAGGCAGTATCCAAAGTATTACATAATCCCAACTGGCAATATCTAAATCGCATTATCATTATAGATAGACAATTTAGATAGTGTTACATCATAATAACTAGATAATATCCATAATCTTACAGCTAACGTACAATGAAAGATAGATAAAACATAAGATAGATGAAACATAACGAAACGTTATGAAAATCGGCTAAAGACGAGTAGCCAATTATCACAATATTTCACCATGTTTTAGTCTAGCTTCGGACAAAATGGGAAGATGCCTTTCTCTTTCACTGTATACACATTTGTAATCAAATCGCATCCACATCTAAAATCGACGATCATATTCATCTACACCCATTACAAAAAAAAAAAAAGCAATGGTCCCTTACAACCTCTAACCCAACATTGCAATGCGTAGGTGAAGTAAGGTTACGGTAGGTAAAAAAGAGAGAGGAGAGGAAACTCCGTATTCCAGGAGATCAAAGCTCTTCGAAGTGATCTATCGTGTCTGTCCGAGATCAAAAGCGATGGAGGCTCTGTTGGTCTGTTACCAAGGGGAGGCTTTACGAAAAGAACAAAAAAAAAGACGAATTCAAAGTTCGAGAAACGAGGTAGCTGGATGAAAGAGTGGCAGACAGGGCTCAAGTTGATGGTCAAGTATGGAAAACGAGTTTACGAACTTTCTACCTTCCCCCGAACTGAAAGGTTCTTGTATTTTGAAGAATATTTTATCGAGCTGGAGAAAGGCTCTCTATAAAAAATAGATAAATAGATAAATAAATAAATAAATAAATAAATTACTTCGGTGAAGGAATCCCGATGATACTTTGTTCTGGATAGCCCGAGATGATTTTATTGAGTTTCTTGTTATCAGAGTAGCATTAACTCGGTAACCATGGTAACGTGTTTTAGATATATTACTCTAGCAACTCCAGACGATTTCGTTCAGCTTAAGGAATGCCACGGACAAAATCTTTCCACATAGTGATGTAATATACAGATCTAACTCGGGCCTTCAGCAAACGACTTTCTTCAATTAATGAAACGTCTCCATACCAACAGAGTTAAAGGCGAAAATCAAAGGAATATATACAAATATTAAATCCTTACGGAACTGTATAATACTCGATATGGATTGAAACAGAAAAAGGCAATGGCTGAAGAGCTTTTAATTTGCAACGAGTAGAGATGAAGAGAGAAACGAACACAAATTGCTCCAACCAGCGATTAGGTTCTTGGTACAGGGTCTCGGTTGTTCTAGAACACGTTCAAGCTGGGGCACCATCCATGTAAAATCATATGAATGGGATTAATCCTTTCTCCCTGAGTCAAGCATCTTTTTATGCTTAATGTTCATGCTTTCTGACCGCCGATAAAAGAATCCATTTTGCTGAGCAAATTCCTCTTTGCCTCACCACATTTCTCCAGTTTCGAGGAGGTAATGTATCATTCAACTTGACAGAGACAAATGAAACGTTTTAACCATTTTTCCCTGGCAAAGACGATTTTATTCAGGTGGGTGTCCCACTAAGCCTTCACCGTTTCGAACTTGGCTTAATTTAGCTTGACAGTATACAAAGAACAAGTAACAGGAAGTACGATGTGAAACACTGCGACCTTGTAGAGATGGAGGGGAACTACCCCTTACTGTGCTGGTAGTCGTATCCCGATCTCCGTCATCCCCTTCAATAAAACATGGCTCTCAAGGGCTGTTACCTTGAAAGAAAATCTACATCAGGAAGTTATACGAGTATAGAGGGACACATACGGTATAATGTAGATAGGCAAGTAGATAGGATAAGGTAAGGAAGGAGGGAGGGAGGGAAAGAGGGAGAGGGTGGAAAGGGAGAGAGAGAGAGGAAGAGAGAGATGGAGATAGGAAGAGAGAGAAACAGAGATAGGGAAGGAGGGAAAGGTAGAGAGAGAGAGAGAGAGAGAGAGAGAGAGAGAGAGAGAGAGAGAGAGAGAGAGAGAGAGAGAGAGAGAGAGAGAGAGAGAGAGAGAGAGAGAGAGAGAGAGAGAGAGAGAGAGAGAGAGAGAGAGAGAGAGAGAGAGAGAGAGAGAGAGAGAGAGAGAGAGAGAGAGAGAGAGAGAGAGAGAGAGAGAGAGAGAGAAGAGAAGCTTCATAAACTTCATGAGACTTTCACTTAGCTTTGTGTAACATGTATTTCAGAATACAACAAACATTACTGAAATGACTGAAATGATACTTTATGTGCTGAACACACGCAGTGTATTACTCGTTAGTTAGAGGTACAATTCTCAGGCAGAAATAATTTGCCAACAGGAAGTTAAAAAAAAAAAAAGAGACTTGGTAGGAAGTAAATGTATCATTCCTGAAAATTTTGTGTTTATTCTGTAATACGCTGCATATGACCAACTACGTTGCACGCCGACTCAGGGAAAGCGACATTCAAGCTCAGGCATGATTTTTCACGGGAGCCCTTCCTGCATTCCTCTTCTTTTACTCTGTGAACTCGCTTTTTGCCTCTCGATATTAGATGTTACACTGAAAACTCTTAGAATACTAGAATGTCGCATTCCTGTAGCCTCACTCAGAGTAAAGGTGGGACGTATGTACGAGTCCTGAGTTTACAAATCCCTAAAACATAAACTAATATCAACTGAAGAGGATCACAGTCCGTGATCGAAAAAAAATATATATATATGGATATCATCTATTTCATTTCTTCTTATCCAACACAATGGGCTCTTGTTGAAATTTACGAATGTGTTACATTACTTTGTAGTTATAAACTAATATATTTCATGTTTGGCTAAAATATCTAGTTCGATGCTATAAAGTTATCAATACTCATTACATAAGATCATTGTGCAGTATTATGTGTGCTTTCCGTGTTAAAGCCTTTTTATGTATTTTGATAAGGGGTCGTCAATTTTATGCTATAATGTCAGCTATTATTACAAAAAGACATGACATTTTTCGTCTTTTTTTCATGCAGTCAAGGATTTTTTTTCCACCCAGCCAACACTCTTGTAAGGCA